>NC_069377.1:0-303030 GCF_021730395.1 Mercenaria mercenaria | reverse complement strand
TATGGTGATTAAACGACAATTAGTCTCAGATATTTGATTTAACAGGTAACCCTAAGGTATTTGTAAACAGGATTTCCATGTAACGCTGACATCTTTATTGTAAAAAATGTACTGAAAGAAGAAAAACAGGAACTAATTACCTCTCTGTTTAAATGATTCAAATTGCAACGTAGTATGTATCGTAAATTCTAACTGGAAAGACAAATGCATATTTATTACAGGCGATGAAATGATATTTCTGTAACAAAACACAATAAGCTGTATATATAGTTTGTTCATTTCGCTAAGGTCAGACGAGAAGGAATTATTGTGCTTTAATAATTATATGCTTTTTTGCTGTCTTGTAATCACAATAAATCGTGAATAACTCTTCATAAAGGAATATATTCATTAACAGCTGTTTTAACGTCAAGTAACCAGTGACCTTTAGGTATACTAGTTTGAATCTTTGTTATTTGATGACAAAATGGACAGTACCGTTTCTTAGTTTACGGTTATATTCATGCGTTTTCTTCTAACTTTGATAGCTTCGAAATCTGTTAAAAGAGTACAAGAGTTTATTCTAGAGAAGCTTTAGTGACACAAATAAACCGGCTTTCTTATTATACGTTTTCGGAAATTCCTGATGGGAAATCCCTTCTGTCAGTGTGTTTGTATCGCATGATAATTAAAAAACACATTTGTAGTAAGAAAACTTGTCATGGTTGAAATTTGTTGTTCTCGGCAACATTCATTAAAACATCATTTTAACTTGACATATATGGAACTGACTGTCAACGTGTTTGTTTACTGTCTTTGCTTCCTTTTCAGAAGCGATATCTGTTAAAATGCTTAAAAGAGTAAATAAACAAAATATTCGTTTTCTATTACTTTAAACGCTGCATTTTCCGTTTCATTTTCTCAAGACTGGTCAAATTACAAAACAAGCTATTACATTTCTCGGTCAAATTATTAATATGTCTGTTACCATTACTGTCAGTGTTTGACATTTCTATGGATATTAATCTATTTTAGTCGAAGTTCATCTTCAACAGTCTAATGGTCTTAAAACATGCAAGGCTGTTGCTTTTGTGAGACAATTAAGAGACAGAAATTGGATAATACATAAGTGCTTCTAAATGGCATTCATACAAATGCACATATCACCTCTCATTTACAAATAATACAGAGCATTACTTCTTTGATTAATATAATTTAGAATACAAAAGAAATACGTACAAACAAATGTGACATTGATAAAGTATTATATCCTTTTCTGACAACATGCACACTAGACGTTATAACGATTTAGATATGTAACAAATTGAATGTGCCTAATGAGAACTTGCCTGAATTATACGGCTGATAGCTTTATAATTATTTGCAGTGTTTTGTAAAATGTTACCGATTATTATTATTATAAGGAAATAAAACACTGTAATTGTTTTTGTCTTTGACAAATATAATGTATTAAGTTGTACCTTGTTGATGAATAAAACATGGAGCATTCCTTCTGACAGTGTTATATCTTTGGACACTCGATGTGTGGGTTACTCGATTAACAACTTATTCCATTTTTTTTTTTGTAAAAATAAATATCACCAAAGCAAAGAACGAAATAGTTGTTATACATGAAAATTGAACAGCATATGTAACCGTTATTCTACAAAACGAATGTTAACTTACTGAAATGAAGAGTTGAGCGCGAAACTAATATAAAGAGCAACATACAACAGCTTCGCACTCGTTTTGATGCATTTGCAATAATGTCCCGGTGCTAAAATTTTACATTTAATTTACCAGGTAAAATATTGTTTTGAGTAATTTTAAAAACTGTTTATTCTTATTTATTTACAAATGGACTTCTTCTTTGTCTGCATATTAAAATTTTACAAATCCTGAGCTGGTGTATTTAAATTATTATCATCACAGAAAATGTTGACAAAAGACAAATGGGAAATAAAGCATAGAAATGGCATATATAGTCATGCGATAAAAAATAAACTGGAGCCTAAATATAGTGTAATTGCCGCTTTAGCCTCATAACATATTTTTTAAGTTAAAGAATGTACTGCAAGACAACAAATTGTAAAACACTGCTGCTGTGATAAATACGAGGATTTATAATTTTCTTATATTTTCTTTCAGAAATGTCCTTCTTTTGATGACAGTACAATAGCAGATTTGATATTAAAGAGAGATATTTAGTTTCAAGATTGGAATAGTGTTAATTCGATATTAGGTAAGTAATATTTGATTGTCGAACTGTAGAAACTTGTTAGAATTTAATGGATCATGTAACGTGAATTAGAATATTCAAACAAAATGGGGAGTGTCTGTATTTCTGAATCACTCGGAAAACATTGTTGGAATTACTTTACAGCATTGGCAATATCATCCCGTGAAAGCTGTTCGAGGGTATAAAACATTCCGCACTTTCACATTTTCAGTGGTAAAATGTGAATGTGCAAAACCTGAATTAAATTTTTGTCATGATAATAATGATTGAGGAAGCAACAGTTTCTATTAAAAATGGAAAGTTTACATTTGATATTTAAAAATAAAAGATGTTTATATATGGTTCGTTTCATATTTAAATTGCTTACTTGAGGTTACAATGACATACCGACAATAAATGATAATTTGTCACGCAAAAAGACACTCAAAATTATAGTGTTGTACGGCAATACAATCAGAGCTAAAAGCGATAGACAGTTTCAAAAGTACTAGTAGCTGCAAATATGAATTAACGACTCTGTAGAGGTAACAGGCACAGTAGTCGATAAAACACAGAGGAGTCTGAGCCGGTATACATGCTATTTTCGCTGAGTTTAGACAGCACTACATCTATGATGTTCATTGTTCCAAACTTAGAAAAGAAAAGATGCAAATGTTTCACATGCTTAAATTTAAAAGTTTGTCATACAAACATTTTTACACCCGAATTAACAATGGTAATATTGCGTCTACCTCTATTCATTAAAAATACCAATACATGCACGTGTCACTTGCTCAGTGCGAGCTCTCTATCACTGTTCTGGCTGTGCTGAGTCATGGCAAAGAATTTACAGAAAATATTGCTGGCACGACGTCTGTCTGATAGCATGAACCATTCGGTTTAATACATGTTTGTTTTATCAAAGTTTGAAATTTTGCTGTCACTTTTGTGTATATTGGCTTCAAATTATAAAATTGCTTTGTTTCCATACAGCAGGAATGGGAGTGGGTACTTACAAGTGCTTCACCTTTCTGATTTTATGTTAAAATAATGAACAATTATGTTATGCAATAAATGACAAATTAAAATGTATTCCATGATAGCATTCAACGTAAGACATGTTCCCTTTAGTTATCTTATGCAAGGTGTACATTTGTACACTACATTTATGTCGTAAATGAACTTTTGCTTTACGACCTTGAGACAGTAAAAAGTTATTTCAGTACCAGCAGATGCCATTCCCAGAAATTAGCAGGGATATGGTACAGACTTTGAAGAAAAAGTTTACGATATTAAAGATAAGAAAATAGACATTAAATGTGCTAATGTATAATTTTGTGATGTTGCTTAAATGCTTTTCATTACATGATTTGGGGTTCGTTTTCGTAAATATTTTAGTTTCTTTATGTTATTTAATAAATTAGAAATAAAATACAGTCGAAACTCGGTATCTCAAACTCGCTTACCTCGAAATTCCGAAGAAATTTTCAAGTCCCGTCAAATTTCCTTCTTTGTATATGTAATTCAACTCCGGTTACGTCAAAATTTGACTTACCGAGACTTCGGATGTGTCGAAATGGTTTTTCAGTCCCGTCAATAAAATTCAAGTGCATTGTAAACTCGGTAACTCGAAGTGAGAAAAATATGCGATAAAATTTCACACATATCATTGTGAATGTGGTTGGTACACATGTCTATGTTTATTGCCTTACCAGAAAGCCATGATGCCGACATATCAAAGGTGCGGCGAATATCAAAGTGTGATGATGTCATAGTTATTTGCACGTGCCATAATGATAATTGTTTGATGTAAACATTAGATTTCTTTAATCAGAGGTCATTTGATTTTGAGACGTTATGAAAATTGCTTTTAATTTAAACTAATGAATAAAATTAGTTAGAACAGTTGGGATCTTTAATAAGGATTAATTAGAGGTAATCGCGATGAGACTGTATAAAAAATAACTTCTTTGGAGAAAGCATCATTCGTTCAAAATGTCAGATCGAAATGCTATCAATCCTTTGGGAAGAAAATATAAAATGTACTTTAAATTTATAATTATTTTGTGTTGCGTTTTAAAAGATTTATTGCAAGATATACTATATTTATAGTGTGTCTAATAGCTGGATATTAAAAAAGGTCATCATTCGTCAATATACGCCCTTCCTCATAACTCGAATTTCGGTTATCTCGAAATAAAAAGCATGGTCCCTTGGAATTCGAGATACCGAATTTCGACTGTACTATTTCGTCGGACAAAGCCTCAGTTATTTCGATTTTACTTCGATCGCAGAACACCTTACCTTGAGAGTACGATATCTTATCTTGAGCGTTCTTGATAATTTAATCTGGAAAAAAATAAGTGCGAATCCTACATGTATCACCATAAAAAAGTTTTCAGATGTTATACAAATTTAAACAGAACTATCTTAACGTTTTCATTCTATTTGATGTTGTACAGACAATCTCTCAAAACGTGGAAGATAACTTATCAGTTCTAAAAGAAAGCGGGGGATATACTTTTTATTGCGGTTATCCTATTCTATCTAGAATCATGTGTGTTTCATATATTTCATACCGTAACTACGAAAACTTCGTATAAAAAGATGCATGAGCTGTCATTAAGTGCATCTTGATGTAAAGCTTAACGTACCATTTTTCTATTATAATAAAACGTTTAATGTTTATATATTATCTAATAAAGTTCATCAAAATGTTAACATTTCTGGTTTGATAATGATGTGGCAGTATACGTAATACGGCTATTAATCCCAACCTGTACGGTAATTATGTATTTTTCATTTAAACAAACTAAAATATACAGCTATCAGACGATCCGAGAAACAACGTAAACATTTCATTACTATTGGGTTTTTGCATGTCCATTTATTACAAATCGCACATATTGCTTTATTGTCGCATTGAAGAAACACTTTTTATTAGCAAAAAATAAAATAAAAATAAAAAAAATGGGAGCCCATCGGAGGTCGGATGGTTCAAAATTATTTCCAATTTTTATCGGCATCTGTGACATTTGTTCAGATCAAGGTGTGTGTATATGAATCTCCACGCTGCAGTTTTGCAATGTTGACCGGTATTACCGGCCGGCCATCAGTCATCGACGTGAACCCATTAAAGACATTAATGAAATGTAACCACCACATTATTACTAATTTTATTTCACACTTTACATTTTGTTCTCTGCTGAGCACTTTTTCAGACTGCTGTTCACTCGGAAATGTGTAAGCTTATGGAATATTTCACCGTAGAACACTGTTTTTTAGATCTAAAAAGTTTTCCTGCTCAGACTTTGGTGCTTAGTGATTTTACTTGAGATAAAATATTTGCTCTAATATAGTACTCATTACGCATGATGTTTCAACAAGCAACCTTATTGTCATAGACATTAATACCAAAGTTATACCTACATCTAAGATATTTTTGCATTGGTATGTCGACATTTTTGTACTTTACGGCAAATTTCAATTCATTGAATGACTGGATAAGATGTTTTAATGTTTGTTGGCATTCATCATAAGCTTTTGAAAAGATAAAAGGTGACCAAGGTAACTTACTGTTGTTTTATAACCTACCTTTACCATATTTTTCTTTACAGAATGTGTTATTTAGTATTCGCGAAACACCGAAAGGCAAGCGTTGATCTTTCATATAGTGAAATGACTGTCACCTATAAAACACCATTTAAAATCTGTGGCCTTGAAATTTGATTGTTTATTAATATTAGTAATATTGGCGCCTTCTCATTCATCCATGAAAATCCTTATCTATGGATGACAATCTTCTGTTCGCAGTACAAGCGCTCCAAATCGTTCGCTCCTGTTCTAGACATATCTTTTAGTATTTTCTTACTTTTTTCTGAGAGGAAGAGTGAACTGGAAACAGCTTTTTAGGATTTTGCCAATACAAGTTTAGGGTCAATGTAATGCACTGGTATGTTTGGAGTATTCTGGTTCTGACTGGCAATTAAATGTTTTTTGTAAGCAGCAAATTGTCAGGTATCAATCTGCTCCATCAAGAAATGTCTCATTCTTTGACTTACTAGGCAATGTAGGTATATTTGCAGCGCTTCCATTTCATTTGTTAACTTTCTCCATTACAAGCTTGATTGACCTTAAGTAATTCAGCTGATTTAGACCCATCACTTCGGCGGGCGTTATGGTCTCTTTCCTCGTGTGTTCTTCCTCGCGGCTGCATTGGATTAAGTTTCTCTGTAATCTAAGGGTGTTAGGCAGAGTGATTAGATGTCAGTACGTCTGAACAGTAATAGACTGGGCTAGTTCAAACGGTGGCTACAATAACGCCTTTTTAACATTTTTCAGAAAATGTTATGAACATTCATCGCTTGTTTATGAAACTGACAACATGCGGCAATATTTAATGTCATATTGTTTTCGCGTTGGTCTACCCGCTGTTTTATCCTTTACAACCCTTTATTTCCTTATTTGTGAAACTGTCAAACTGTTAGAGACATGTGTACGATATACATCTCTCTAATTAGCTTGTATTTGAAAGTAATGAAAGTAATTTAGTGCTCTTGTATACATTAGATCCGCACAGTGGATAATTATTTATTTATTTATAGAAGTACTGACATGGTTTTCCTACACCTGTTTCCGAGGTATCTGAGTTATTGAATGATTAATAGATCGCCATTTAAACGTATTCTATATTTTTGCACGAATTTGTATTTAGATACGTTTCTTTTCTTAGAAGTATCATCATGAAAATCGATATTCATTTTCTTTTGTTAGAGATATTTGTATTTCTGAAAATAATTCGAATTTGATAGAAACTTATATATAAATCAGTGCCTGAAAATGCACACTAATTGGCAGGCATGATTAGATTGCCACAGCTTCACCGTCGGTTTTATATCAAAACATTCAAAATATGCAGGCTGAGTGACATTTATTATATAATTGATTACGGAATATTGATCACATTACTTTGAATACTGCAATGCAATGACAAATGAAGTATAATATTTGACAATTTATGTGTCATTTTAAACCTAGGAAATGTAGTTTGGATTCTTAGATAACCTCATTTCTTTCTTTCTTTTGGATGAAAGTCGAAAATATTCAGGCTGGAACGGACTGTACTAAATATACTGTCAACTATCAATATGAAGCAGAAACCACGAACAAATGCTAATCTATGCTATCTTTACAGTGATGTCCAAAGAGGCATCATTGTTTTACTGCAGTTTGTCGACATCCGATAATTCAGTATAGTGACATGGTTCTGTCAAATAGAAATTATAACGGTCAAGCGTGCTTCTTCAGTAAACACGCTTTATTCAAATTGAAAGCATGCAATCGTTGGTGTGATTTCAATGTTGCTAGTTCCCCAGGGTGGTATATTTAAGTGGCCGCAGTAATGTATGTTACATTTTATAATACCATTCGTAATGTAATACTGATTTTATATATGTTTACCTATTGTTGGGCGGACCTTTTGCAACAAGAGCGCATGCGCAGTAAAATGAAAGACATCCGGTTAAACGTCAGGTTAACGTTGTTGTACATTCGTCTGCATAAAGGGCGACCTTTTCCGTGATACAGAATGTGCAGTCTTACATCTTTCACACACACAAAAACAACATAAAATAACTGGCATCAATCAAAAACTCCTTTGAAAATCAGAAATTAAAATTTCAGCAAAACATTCGGTTATTTCTAAAACTCTTCTTTTCACATGGTAGATCTAGTAATTAAGATCGAATCAACATGACATACGATTTTTTTTAATGTTATGGATTTCTTATTTTACGGAAAGAAACCACATAATTATATTTGTGGTAAGCTACTGTGAAAAATGTAAATGTAAGAAATTTGGACATCTGGCAAATCATCTAAGTGTCGCTAGTGTATGATGCAAACTACATCGATGTAGGTATAGATTGATTTATAGTTTCTAAAAAAAAGTCCGATAAGATACGAATATATGAAATGTGTTACACCTGTTACGAATCAAATAGTGTTTATAATGTTTATGTTTAAAGGGCAACCACGTTTGATCTTCTATATTCCATTATTAAAGGGGCATTCATCCATTTCTTTCAGAATTTGGGTAGTCATTTCAGTTTCAAGTGATTTATAGTATAACAGCACCAGCGTTGTTTGAAAAGTTTTTGGAAAACTACCTTATGTCTTAGTTTGTTTAATGGTATATATTATACTCGTGAAATATGTACTCAAATAACACTTTACGAGCTCAGTTGCATTTATTGTAGGCTATGTTGTCAATATATGAATCTTACGATATAAGGATTAAATTGTATCGATTTTTTATGGTCTATTGCTGATTCTTTGATTATTTTGATTTTTTTTTTCATTTTGTAATAAATGCAGGTTGCCGGATTGTCACATAATTGAAAAAAAATATGCATTTTGAAAATGTTACCATGAAAATCAATGTTTTGTATATATAAGTAGAAAAGTAAAACATCGCCTGTAAACGCTTGTGATTGTGAATGTAACATCGCTGGTGTGATTCCTGATGTGTTAATTCCAGAAGGAATTACATAAAGCTTGCACATTCTAGATTGATTCCTTGATAAATGGCGTTTATATCTCTGTATATATTCTGTAATAGCAGATAGCAGGTAAAGTTTTTATCAAAAAAAATATCACCAGTGGCGATGTACAAAATGTCACGAACTTTATACGGAAATCCGGTCGTGTCTTCATAGTTCATACTTCACATTCCATATTTCACAGTTCGTACTTGGTGTAGCATGACTGTGAAATATAAAGGTTGTTAGAAGGTTTTAGAAGTCACGTATGGACAATACAAGTGCTGATGCTGCTAATACTAAACACACATTGTTAACGATTTCAAAACATTCAGTACCATGCTATTAATAATATATTATTCTATTTAATGTGAAAGGTCATTCCGGAAATTTTAGATACAAGATGTATATGTCTTTAGCATCTATTACAGTATACGTAATTATGTAACGTCTCT
Source organism: Mercenaria mercenaria (assembly GCF_021730395.1). Classification (NCBI taxonomy): domain Eukaryota; kingdom Metazoa; phylum Mollusca; class Bivalvia; order Venerida; family Veneridae; genus Mercenaria; species Mercenaria mercenaria. The sequence continues at coordinate 293,839 of NC_069377.1, read as the reverse complement.
AGAAATTCCGGCAACTATTTGATATATATATATATTCCTTAGGGCATACGAACTGTCTTTTCCATACGTACTGAATCAAGTTTCCTCCTTGAATAATTGATATACGACTAACCCTACAGAAGATGTCTTATACTTAATCAGGACATGTTATATTACGCAATATTGCATGAGGGTTTAGTGATTTGCTTATAACGTCTTGTAATTAGCGGAAAGTCAAGTTAATACGTCCCGTCCCTGAATAAAGGTCTACTGAGCAGAACAAGTAAATTCCAATCACCGAAGTTCTGTTTCTTGTAAAATAATGTACGGTTGTACTTATTCAGTTTTGTTTCTTTATAGACGATCATTGAGAACAGATATTAGCAGATAATGACACATGCGAGTTTGTGTATTTACTTAAAAATAAAATCATGCATATATTGAGATATGGCCTCAGTAATGTTTATATTTTATTCAAAAATATTAGCCCCTTCTCTCCAATTCCAGGTTGGAAACACTGCTACTTGAAATTACAAGTTAAAGGCAATTATAGATTAAAGCCCAGCAAGTCATACTATAAAGTAATACCGAAGTGCAAGCCAGAAAGGGATACAACTGCTGTCAGACTTTTATCGAAATATTCACAAATGCTAACGTCCCTTTACGTTATAAATGCTGTTTTTTTTTTTAATATCTTGTAATAATTATTGCAGTTCTTTAATCTTCAACAACAATTACAACATTTTACGTTTATTTCTGTCAAGCTCATGTGACTAAGGGACATCACGAGTTCTAGTAAATACAATGATCTGGTAATGTACATGGGGGTAGTGTATACTTCCATATGGGTGCAAGATCTTACATACGTTCACAGAATCGCGCTATGTCAAAGCAAATGGTTAAAGTTATAAACGTGTTCCATAAATCCTACGTAGGAGTTAACAGTAGTCGCTTGCTTTCCTACTTCGACAGGTAACCATTTGTTTCCTTTCCTAAAACGAAATACAGAAGTTCTTGAAGTAAAGTCGGGTATTTTTCAAAATGCATTTACTTTGTAAAGTCTGTAGTTTTTGCAAATGGTATATATTTCATTATATTTTGAAGCTCTATTTCTAAAACAAAATCAGTATTGGTAATAGAATCTATTAAAACTTTTTAAGTAGTTCATCAAATCAAAACGCTTCCAAAGAAATGTGTGTACTAATATATAATCTGTGGTGGTAAATCCATACACATGTTTCGCAACTACGTATCAACACCATCACAACTGATGCTGATCAAAGAATAAACCATACCAGATTACACTGTCTCCGGCACTTCCTGTCCATAGTTACCGTTATCGTGTTCAGTATCTGTTGTGGAATTGGAATAAGCTTTAACTGAAGTCTTATTTGTCGCAATTGTTGTACCATACGTTGATTGATTTATCTTGAAGCTTCATGTTTCCTTATGATCGAATGATTGGTTTTCATTGGAAACTTCTCCCGGGATGTTGACAAGTGGAAAAGTTGTTCCTGTATGAAAGTCTGCCGTTTGACGTAGTGAATATAATTAAGATAGCCGGACAGGGACATTACCAAAACCTGAGCGACTTCCGTTGGCAAATTGGGCATCGTACGCTGACGTATGCTGTGTGATTTTGATTTAAGAGAATCCGAGATTCGTTTCAACACATTCGTTATTCGAGGTTCCTTGAGAATTTCATACCAGTCTGGGAAGAAATTAAGAGTAACACGGACATGCAGGATACAGTAGCTTTACATTGTCTTTGTCAAATTCTCCCCGTTTTCTCTTAAATTCAGGCAATAGTGCTTTTCTAGCGTCACTATTGTCTCTGCGATAATCCCTAGAAAAAAAACGATTTGGATCTTAAGACGTGGGGCACAATCAGTCTTAACGATAGTATATATTAGTAAAATTAAACACAATATCTTACTAAACTGCACATTCGATGCCTATACTGCACCACTCTAGTCACAAACTGCACAGTTCTATTTCAACATTGTACGGTTCAGGTTCTGTGCCTACACTGTACAGTTGTATGACTAAACTGAACTAATGTTTCTTTTACACTTTTAATTGCACCATTCATGCATGTACATTTGGAGAATTTCGAACTTGTTTCAACTGCCCCGTTATACATGACGTGTATTATTTGCTTTTGAAATGTTTTATGTGTGAACAATAGTGAGGTCTCAAAGACAGTCCTTTTTAACGGTCCTTCTTATGACGTTACACCTTTTATTAATAACCTGATAAAACTGAGGATGGAGCTGGATAATAAAAAGCCCAGCTTTATTTGACAGTTCAGTATATAAAATTCAGTATATGAAATGTTTCCTTCAGTTACAAGAACATAAAGCTAAGCATCATTTCATATCAAAGTATTTACAGTCCCATTCCGACTGCGTTCTTTTTCTTGTGATACTATGATAAATGTTTAAGAGAAAGGGGTTGCATTAAGGTTTAGCAGTATATCACAAAACAACAGATTTTTTTAACGAATGAAAATCATCTTGACATTCAACTTAACTGTCCAATACATGTTTTACTGTTCTGTCCCACAGAGTTGGATACTTAAAATATTCTTAATGAGTTGTCCCCTTTTAAATAAGAATGCCATTTGTAAAGAAAAAATGTAAACAATTGTCAAAAACGATGTTTACCTAGTTATGTAAAGTTTAAACACTCGTACGATGTTGTGAATGCATCAAAACGAAGACGTGAAGCAGCTTTTAAAAAAATGTGAGTTTTTAAAGGCGCTGAACTGTCCAGAAGTGTGGCTCCATCATGCAGTCCCTTTCCAGAATTCAATACATATATCAATAAATTGACAATGGTTTTGTAGAATAATATAAATGTTTTATACGCTGTTAAATTTTCAAGTAAAACAATGCTTTCTTTCTATGATTTGATGACGTTCGAACTTTTTTCTCTGCAACATGGATCTATACCTTAAAAGAAACACAATATGTATATAAAATAAAGATTCACAAGAAACAGATAGAAATCTTATTAAGAGCACTCGTGTCCACGACATCTTATTTGTGTTCGACATCGTATCTCGAGCGCAGGACATTTTTTCCCCGATCATACGATATCTTACTCAAACGCTCGACGTCTATTTTCAGTTGCATGAAATATTATCTAGATCACACGACACGTTGTCACGAGCGCAATACATCATATTTCGATCACATGACATGTTAAAGATATATCCGGCACTCGAGATATTTTAATTTAAAAAAAAAATCACTGTATACATCTAATGTCGTATTTTGCAGTTAAATGAAATATTGATCAATGTGTATTGCAGTTAAATGAAATATTGATCAATGTTTTGCAGCTGTATTCATAACAACGTGTGTATTCATCTTTCAGTTCTGCAATAACTTAAGAGCATGTTTCTATGTAGGGGTCGCATCCTTTTATTTTATTATCGGTTAGAACATAGGAAAAGTAAACTAAAAGAAGCTCATTTAGTTAAGTTCAAACTGATCAGTTTAACCCAAAATAATGGCATATTTTCAAACCTAAATCTAGTAAACAAAGTACTGTGATTTGCTTGTTTATATCATGGGTCAGACAACGTCAATTTGCAAACGTTTATGTTTGCTCATATCCGTCTGCATAAATAAAGTCGCCATCACATAATGCGCATTTAGCACGCAATTATGGACCGTTATAAGTATTTTAAAGATACGCCAACAATATCAGCAATGAGCACAGTCGACATAAAGCCTCAAAGGATTTTCAAATGTCCCGGCTTATATACCTAAATGGAAATAAGAAGGGACATTCTGTTATTCATATATAAACTCAAAATCAAATGGGACTTTGTTCTCCGTTTCTCGTTCATTTTGAGTGGGCTGTAACGACTTGGATATTGCACGCCTAATTGTTTTCCGGAGAGACATTGATGCGATGGTCTGTGTTGGATCATTTTTACATACTCTGGTAGTTAAATAAGCAGCAACTTAAATTGCAGCAGAATTTAGACTTACACTTTAATCTTTTAAAAATGCTTTAAAAAGTGAATTTTGCATTTCATATCAGTGTAATTTCTATATAGGTAGTCGTGTGATTAATATATTCAACAACAAAACACAGAAGAGGCTCATTGCTGTGTATATGTATTTTCTACTTTTTCCCGTGTATTATTTCTTGTGACAAACACCTTGTGATGGTTCAGATAAAGTCTTGTAACGGTACTGCATTTTAATTTTCTTTCAGATTGTTTTCGGAGTTACCCTTATATTATTTTGAAAAGTATATTATGTGTGTTGCTTTATCAAAACGATAGGCATGTAAGACTGTATTTTACTTTTCATGAAGTAAGTGTATAAAAGGAAACGTTTTTGTCTTCAATATACAGTTTTTATCCATTTATCCATTTGTTAAAATCTGTATTGCATTGCATTGATGTTTAGAATGCTTTAAACTGTTGTATCATTTACCTTTGTTATTATATTCTAATGATCCTGTCTTTTTGTCACTAATTAAAAACAATTATAATTATATTACTATATTCTTTTCGTTTTTGTTTTGTCGTTGGGTTCTGTTGTGACTTGCTCTAGATGTGGTCCCAGAGGTTCAACATCTGCACAAGACATTTATTATGGTGTTTTTTAAACATTTTCATTTATTACTTGTACATTTTGTCTATTAATGCATATGATGAATTAATGAATCAATTACGTAAATGTCCCTTAAAGCGAGACAATTGTGCTGTATGTAGAGGACAATATATTCCGCTTTCGCGTCAATAGATTTTATGAAGTAAGAACATTTAATTATGTAACTAAACAAGATTTAGGCATGTTGGTCCAGCATAGGTGATTTTTTATCATCAGACAGACATGATGCTAAATTACTAGACAGCAATTTTCCTGGAAAATATATTATGTGATAAGTTGTTTAACATAGCCTGAAGGGAAGTAACTCGTGCTCTTACAAAAGCAAATATATAAGGCAGTGTTTATTTCCCTGGGTGTAAATGTAAGAAAAGAATTAGTGTTAGATATGAATATTAACGGTTTGAGCCTTGAGTGTCGATGTGTTAGGATTATTACATTTTAATCCCCTACCCCTAACTTCAATATGTTTGATACAGACCAATAGTCGAGATTGAAGAACTCTTCCGGCTGCCTTGCAGTTGGTTGTTTTACTAAATGCCTTCATAGTGACACCTGAGTTTTTTTACTGTGCCAATTAGTCATATGGATGTAGATGTAGCTCTTTTTGTGATATATGTAATGTACTTGTTCACAGACTATTGTTTCATGAATGCATTTGAATACAGTTCGCAGCTCATTAATTACATGTAACTTTCAAATAGGTTCATTTTGTTTCGAAGACGAAACTGAGCTGACACATATTCTTATCTAAAGGTTTGTGCTATGTGTATGCGTATACATAATCTATTCCATTCTCGTAATTAATAGTAGCCTGGCTCCCTGGCTGCATGGTTATATGTTATATAAATACTGCAAGCAAAATAAGAAAATCTTAAGCCTCTAAAATAGCACATTTTATCTGATGGCTGAACCATACACCTATGTTCGGAGCCAGGGGCAATAAAAATGTCAGTGTAGAAACAACCTGCTGGAGTTACTTCCCTCTTAATGAATAAACTTATATATATGTGAATAAGAACAAACATAGGGACGGGAGTCAGTCTAAATTAATAGGTGCGACTGACTTTTCTCTCCAAGAGTGAGCTGTATATAGCATAGCTTAATTTACCATTGTCCATGTACATATATCAAACAATATTCAAGTCAGTATGTGACAAGCATTTTAAATGAAACAATGATTTTTCAGAATCTGTTTAATGACATGTATTTTTATCGTTGCATTTTTAGGGAGCCTTTAAATGGTGCATCAGTTAGCGTTAAGGATACAGTTTCTACTGAGTCTCAGGTTTTTTTAATATAATTTGATACTTCCTTCATTGATTGTCAAATGTATTCTATTACTTAGAGTCCACACACAACACTTATATGTCTACGCTATTGTCGTAGGAGCAGTTATTTCTATTTATGTTGTCAGTTGTTTATCTCGTTATGGCTTTCCAAAGATTCAATTGCCGAACAAGACATTTAGTACGTTATTGATGGTTGACGTGAGACAATTTTACTTAGTTGTTTGTCTGGGTATGTTATGATGCAGTCGAAATCAATTATAGCAATGTTTCTGAAAATACACGAGATCCATTTGTATTAAGAGATTTGCGTACAAATAAATGCATTTTTATGTAGAAAAATAAGTGAATGTCAACATTTAATGATTCTAATAAATATGAATTTAGAAACAGTTGTCTCGGCGAGGTCAATTTGTTTTTTGATTTTGCAGTCTAAATGTCAGTATTTTTTTTAAAATGGGATAGGTTTTGATGACAGCCTTTACTAGAAAAATAGCAATATTTCGGTCAACTATTTAAGGTTGGTTAATCCTATACAGATACAAATATAAAATGAAATGTTTATTTACCTAGTGTATAGCGCTCATCGTCATAATTTCTTTCCTAAAATAGAAAATTGTCTTGAGAAGTACTGACTTCAAAATGAAAAGACAGTTTGACGTTCCAGAAATCGCTGCGTTTTGCAATGAACCTTAGCGCCAAAGAAGGTAAGTTGTTGACATGTATTTCACTGTTAACATTTGTTAACTCCTTTATTCCACTAGCGGTCCTGCATTAACAAGATCATGTTGCCAGCATGCTTGAAGCTACAATCTTTGGTTCTACTAGATGACTGCACTGCTTGCAATAAGCTCTATGTAGTATATAGGTTTTGCCTCAATCATTAAAATAGTACAATGGTGACATAAGCAGCCAGTGTATAAAAATTTATCTAATACAGCGTTAGTTCTTGTAGCCTAGAGGGAGTTATCTGTTCCCTCTGGATCATGAAACCTATTTAATGTTAGCTCTAATGGGGCGTCAGATGTTGTGCATTTGTCTATGCAGAAATGAAAAGCCTGATTGCATTGTGTACTTCCAAAAAAAAGGTCTTGCTTACAAGATATAATATTCACGGTGTATTACATTATGCAATTGCTATAAACGAATTTATTTTATTTACAGTAGTATTGAAGCAATAGCATAATGAAATTGTGCGAAATACGCCAGTTTGTTTTGAAATCTAAAAATGCGATTCGCCGGTTTATTCCCGTACATTTTGTACATTTTTATACATAAAAGCACTGAATGAGAGGAGGTTAACCTTGAAAGAGTATTGTAATGACAGCTGGAAACAATTTACAAATCTTTATTCTATTTTTGGATTCTGCTTTTCATTTCTGCATAGACAAATCCCAGAGGTAATTTGTCAGGCGAAGCTTGCAAGTAATCAGGTGCCAATCATTTGGCCATGATTTCTGTAAACACAGATAAGTCACGATCTTTTGTTTTTTCTTAGCGTCTTTACTACTGCTCCCATTAGGCTGTCTGATTTTTTTTAAATGTCTACGTAATTTGAAATGATTGGCAAGCTGTTAACGAGATTTTCCATATTCATTGGTGTAGAAACACCCTATGCACGTGTGGGTACCTGGAAAGAACCATCGCAAGCGAGCGGGACTGGTCTTTCTGACTGGCAATTGGACTGAAACAATTGGCCATAGAAATGTTGTTTGAAGGCATCATTGTCAACATCGTTTCCATTTCAATCGTGATTGAAAAAAGTTGAAACAAATCGGTCATTTACAAATCACGAATCTAATGTGCTCTGTATTACAAAACCCTTTACTCCACGTTCAATTTCAAAATTTGTTGTCATTTTCTAATTATATTAAACAAATAATGAATACAACGTGGTTTAGCCAGTTCTAGTCTGATGAATCATAAAATTATACGTGAAAACTAGGACACTGATCCTGGACCAGTAGACCCGCGCTCCAAAAAGCAATCAACCGAACCCAGAAGTCCGATATCATTGTATGTTTATGTATTTACCCCAAATTACATGTACGCAGTAAAACAATTACACACGAAAGAAAAGAGAACATTATGGAACCATGTGGAGAACCTCCATAAATTGGTCAGGTGTATATGCCGCAAAAATGTAATTATGCACAAAACCACAGATGAATGCTTTACAAACGTTATGATAAGAAAACGCACAAATTCATTCGACTCATCTAAACTCAATATTTAGCGGATGTTAGTTAGTTCAAACACAAGAAGATAGGCCTCCGTGGTCCAGTGGTTAAGGTCGCTGACTTCTAATCACTTGCCCCTCACCCATGTGGGTTTGAGCCCCACTCGGAGCGTTGAATTCTTCATGTGAGGAAGCCATCCAGCTGGCTTACGGAGGGTCGGTGGTTCTACCTAGGTGCCTACCGTGATGAAATAATGCACGGAGGGGCACCTGGGGTCTTCCGCCACCATCAACGCTGGAAAGTCTCCATAAGACCTATAATTGTGTCGGTGCGACGTTAAAACCAACAAAAACAAATCAAAAACAAGAAACTATTTTGAATATCCATTTAAAATCATAATATATTTAACTGAGGTCTTTTCGTTAAAATTGCTTACATCGTGCAAGTTAAATAATCGGCGAAACATACACTATCCAAATAAAGCTATTTCTGGAAGGCATAGTTGGTCGCGACTATAAATAAACGTACATAGTATATTGATGCAATCACTAAAGTATAATTTATTTAACATATTTAACCAAAGAAATTATGTGAAATAGAGTTTGACACGGTTGGTTTCACTTTATAATTTTGATCTTTGAAATAAAGACCTGTAAGTAAGTATAATATTTTATATATAAAGGGCAAAATAAACAGCGCGATTAGTTTTGCATTTTAGCTTGTTATATCTAAAGCAATAAAATGTGATTATTGAATGAAAATTATGATAGATTTCATTTTGAAAATAATGTTTAGAGCTTCCTACACAATCTATTATGCTGTTATTACATGTACTTGTAATTTTATACATTTAAGATGCAAATATATGAGTAAAATATTGCTTAAGCTAATTCTAAATATGGAAATGTAAAATGATATGAAAATGAGATCCAAAATATTGTATTAAACATTAGGAATATTATAAGTTGAAAGCTGGATAATAGTTATAGAAATAATAAATAGGAAAGTTCAGAAATGGAATCAAATGTACATGTAGAAGTCAGAATTGAATGCTGTATTTTTAGCTTAGTGTTAAAGTAGGTAAATAATTTTTGTACAGAAATGTTATTATTTACTGTACAGATATTGTTAATACATTTAACAATGAATCATGTCAACTTGATAGTATCATGTCATTTTGATAACCCGTTGTTGTCAAATGGCGGACATTACTTATCACCGGGAGTTTAATTAGACCAGCAAATCGGATAACATTGGTTACATATTACCGTTGATAACACTGCTATACAGCCAAACGTATTTTTTACAAGAGCTTAGAATTGTAAAGGTTTCAAATCTGGATAGTGATGCACCCAAAGCTACTTATATATATTTCTCATTAACATTTAAATCGGTTTGCCAGAGCGTATTTTCGTGGGACATAATTAATTACTTCAGCTATAAAATACGTAAATTATCTTGCTAAATTTTACTTTTATGATTCAGATTTGGGGCGTATGTTCTGCGTGACGATTTGTTAAAAGACGTCTTGTCTGAAATCATTCGTCATCCACCTCTTATTTATGTAGGGATGTTGGCAGTTACTTGCGGAGAACAGTTTGTACTGGTACAGAATTCAGGAACGCTGGTTAGGTTAACTGCACACCGTTATTACCTGAAATGCTGTTGAAAAACGGCATTAAACACAAAACAAAGAATCAAATCAGAATTGTGTTTCAGATATTCTTTTAGTTACTTAAAGACACTTGTCAAAACAGAATATCAGATTCCGACTTTTTATTGTAAATAGATGTAGTTTACAAAGTTCGTAATATTTTGAGTCATGGCAATTTTTCAGTTATGTGTTGGTGATAGGCGTTTTATTTAAAAGAGTTATTACCGGACAGAATGAAGCGTGCCTCGGCTTGAAGCTACGCTTTGTTTCTTGTTTTTGTCTGACAGAGCAGGTAAATGACTCCCAGATAGACAGAAAAGAAATAAACTGTTTTGATATCTGTCTTTTTGTCTGTTTGGTTGCGCCGTTAGTGATGTTTCTCTTGATGCTCTGTCCGCTTAAAAGACAATTACAGGTATTAATGATTCTTTAGCATTATAAATTTTTGAGGATATTTTTATATTTATCTGTTACCGTACTGTAAACCGGTTTATTGTTTATTGGACCTTTCAAAGAAAATTTCCTTCAGTGTATTTGTTCGTTTCATCCTCATTGTTAAAATGCTCATAATGTACAATCATGTACATATTTTAAGACATATTACTAAAGGATTGGGTTTTGAGAAGGCTGCATGCTTTCTTCGGAATATTTATGCTTGATCTTTATAAGTCTGAAAGTCTAAGGTTTGGTTTTTGCTAATTTATACAGTCTGAAAACACACGGTCCTCTTTCTCGCTCATCAAAGTAATCAGTGATGAGATAACAAATCAAATCAATTGTGTAAATAGATCTTCTGTTGGGATGATAGCCCTTATCAATAGAGCTTTTTACAAAGATCTGCTTCATTTCCATATCTGTTCTTAAACGACACAATTATATTGTGGAAACATTTAAAGACTTACATATGAAAGCGAGGATTTAACAGTTGCCTCAGTAATGTACATTCGTTTTCACGTCTTTATATTTTTGTTTCATTACACCAGATACATGTACCAAATATACGTGTATTAATATAATAAAAAATTTCAAACAGTTATCAGTATAGATTCATTTCTTTGGAGTATAAAACAATAATCCTCTATTTTCATGTTTGACTTAACAAAAGGAAACTTGCTGTGACAAATTCTACGATGCTACCAATATTAAATTTTAATATTATGTAACCGTGTACTATACTCTGCAGAAAATGAGAGACAATCCAAAATCTTGTTAACTTCTTTTCGTCAGTTCTATATGTGTACTTCTTGGATATAAGTGTCCAGGCGTAATGGGAGAACTTACTGAGGTACGTGTATTTTATCTAACTGACCATGCACCCAAGTCGATACGATTAAAAGGGACCTTTTGTTAATTTTTTGATAAGAACATAAAAATGTTGTTAAGGAAGTTTGTCATTTCTACCATTAGCTTGATTTTGTTGTTGTTGTGTATTTGTTAAATTGTACAGTATTTTATGATGCAACGTACTTCTTTTAGCCCTAGGTAGCCAGTTATTTACAGGTATCAGTTATCGACAAACTAATACGTTTTTCTCCATTTACGTCTTAAGAATTAATAATAAATTTGTTTGTAGACGTACAAGTAATAGCTGTCAGAAATCCTCTGGCCTCGTTTGCAGACGAACAGTCAACAGAAAACAGGATATTTTCTTACGTCTAGCAATAGGCTAAATGGCATAACGCATTAACACATTGTCCATTGTAAGCAATATTTTCCTAAACGATTTTAATCGCAAATGAATATCGAGTGTAGCTTTTAAAAAATAAATCCACAGTTCTTTTTCCTTATTGGACATCAAATTGCTTTTCAAGGTTTGATGAGTCACATGCCCCTGAGTCATGTGCCCGATCTTAAAATCAAGACTCTTATCTATTTGATAGTACTAATTAACTTTTTTCTTTTGTGTTTTATTAACAATAGGAACTAATGTAAACTGTTCAGATATTTTTCAACTTGTTTCTCAACGTTTTAATTTACTGAACTTAGCCTTAATGTTTCATTGATCAGTTGTTTGCAACTGGTTGTAAGTGATAACTATTTTATTACAGAAGACTTAAATCATAAAGACCATATTTAATCCCTTGAGTTAATTTATTATATTGCAGACAATTGGTCCAAAACATACAATATTGTTATCATTAATGAATAGCAATTCTGCAACGGGCCTACAGTCACAATATATGGGTCATGCATTTTTGTCATCATACTGATTTACAAAGACAGCAGTAAAGACAGAACACCAAGTAACAAAACATTAATTTATTGTGCCTAAATTCTGGCATATTTTCAAACGCTAGTATGCATAACAAAATAATATCATTTTATAAAACGGGTCAGACAACATCATTCTGAAGACTGAATTTAGTCGCTATTATAGGCACGCAATTATGGACTGTTATTATATACAATATGTGATTTTGATCAAATGTGAAAGTGATCAACAAGGATTTTCAGATGTCCCAGATAATATATGAAAGTGGTAAGATATGAGGATATTTAGGTATACACAGTGGGGCACCGCCCAAGACACACATACACGCATGCAAATAGCAAACAAGCAAGAAACAAAACACAACGGGGCACTTCAATGGTGCAATGGAGGATGGGGGGGGGGGGGGGAGGGGGGTGGGAGCGAGGGAAAACGAGCGAATAAGAACGCTAAGAACAAACAATACTTACCGTATTTTCAACAAGCTAGACAAGCTAGTGTAAATAAAATAATTCCCCACTGAACAACGAGCTGCGTTCAATAAACGCTTGATGCCCCCAGTGGCATCCTTATTGCTAGATTTTGCACCTAAGTCAAAAACGAGGTCAAGGTCAAGGTCAAACTGAGGTCAGGTAATGTTTGAAGATGAGGAATGGTCACAGTTTACATCTGTATTAGTATCAATTCATTCTAGTAAGGGGTATTGATGCTAGACGAAACGGTCCCATTTGGTTAACCAAGAGATGGCCCATATAAAGCAACCTAAGTCCAAAATGATGTCAAGGTCAAGGTCAAACTGAGGTCAGGTGATGTCTGAAGATTATGAATGGTCACAGGTTACATCTGCATTAGTATCAAGTCATTCTAGTAAGGGGTAGACGAAACGGTCCCATTTGGTAAACCTCGTACGGACGGACGAACGAATGGACGGACGGACGGACAAGACAATCACTATATGCCTCCCGCATCAGTAGATGCTGGGGGCATAAAAAGGCGCAAACATTATAGTAGCAAAATTCCAGATCACATAAAGTAAAACATACAAACGTGATAACTTAAGGAATGATTACACCAATGTACTCAACAACTTGTCTAATGTCCGTCTTAGAAAACATAAGCACTATAACAGTTCAGTGTCAATGTTTTGCGTCTTAGGTGAACTCAATTTTGTTATTGTCTTGTCTTGGTTAATTTCCCATTTGCCTATTGTTCTGTTATGACTTATAGCTATAGCGGTGTATGACCTTGTATTAATTGTCTGGATGTCATCTTTTCTAATGAGCTAAAACAATGGCAGTTAACTTTACTAGGAAACGTTATAACAATAATTTATTTATCTCTTTATTGGAAAAAAACACAGCTGTATTTTCCATATGAATTGACCTGGCATTCATGAATATTCCGTATGTTTCCGTAAATTAATTGTCGGTGTTCGGACCAAAATAACGATTTAGCTATTGGAAAACCAATAATACACATTTCTAAACATCATCATGCCGCATGTGCAGATATAGCTATGCGAACAAAGAGTTCAGTTTCCATTTTCAGGGTCAAGGGTTTGAGTTCTCTGTCTGACCATACATTTTTGTCGAGCCCGCTTGCGGTGAGCTCGATATAGTCGTCACTTTTGGCGGGTCGGTGTATGTGCGTGTGTGCGTCCGTCTGTTTTTATTCGGACCATAACTTTGACATTCATGGACCAATCTTGTTTATATTTGGCATGAATGTTTACCTTAAAGAGAAAGAGTGTCATTCGCAAACCCAATGTTCCTATCTCAAAGGTCAAGGTCACAGTTGGAGGTCAAATGTCAAATTGAAGTTTGTCCGGAGCATTTCTTCTTCATGCATATTGGAATCTTGTTTATATTTTGCGTGAATGTTCACCTCAATGAGAAGGAGTGTCATGCGCAAATCCCATGTTCCTATCTCAAAGGTTAAGGTCACAGTTGGAGGTCAAAGGTCAAGTTGAAGTTTGTCCGGAGCATTTCTTCTTCATGCATGGTGGGATTTTGATGTAACTTGGCATGAATGTTCACCATTATGAGACTGAGTGTCGTGCGCAAGAACCAAATCACCGGGTCTAAGGTCAAGGTCACACCTAAAGGCCAAATGTGCTGGCCGTGGGCATGCAGAATGTATTTCTAGTTTTCTATTTCATTTGTAAACATAATAGACGGGAAAATTGTCATATTTATCATGATTTATTGTTCAATTGTTAAAAGAAATACTCTACTCTTCAAAAGTTTTCTACGTACAGTATATCGTTCTAAAAATGTCGACTAAAATCTTTAGGACCGGACAAGTGTTCGTTCATTAAACGAATAATTCGAGTGTCAATACTTACGGACAGTACTCTATTTTCTGGCCTGAATTTTACGGATTCTTATTTAGAATCTCAAGAAAATGACTTGCTTGATTTAGCACAAGTCCATGTACATTTACATATGCGACTGCATTTAAATCTATATGTGACAAGCATTTATAAGGAAAATAGTGATTTTTCAAAAATAGGACCCCTGTTGATCATTTGTGCATTCTTACTAAAGGCATTTAGGATGCCTTGAAATGGTGCATCATTTAGTTGCTTAACATCACTTCTTATCTACATTTGTCATTAAATAAACAGTATGACTTAGTGTTCACACAACATTCTAATATCTCTATGTTAACCTACTGCGTCGCAGAAACAATTATTTCTGATATAGGGTTGAGTTGTTTTTCTCGTTATGTCTTAGGCAGCGGTCATACAAGAGGTAGCAAAACAACTCAACTTCATTGATGAATGGCGTTGTTTTGACATATTTGTATTATGTAAAACTACATCTACTGATCCGATTAAGATTTTAAATATATCGGTCCAAGCTATATGAATCAAACATAAAAAGTCCAACAATGGTAATAAGTCGGAGTGTAAATAGTTTACTGTTTTGTTTATGTTTTGACACTTGGATTGTCATATATCGGTTATATGGGATTGTTTTTAAAAAGTTGAAGCAAAGGTGTAAGATAGGGGTTGAAAATTCGAACCTACATATTATGGTGGTCACCTATTTCATCCGACAGCAAATTCTTAAAATTACAAAAAAAAAAAAATAAATCTTTTGGAAATTCGAACCAGAAAATAATTATTTATTTTTTGTTATTATGTCAATCTTTAATTTGAAAATGCAGCGAATTTCCATTAAGAGCAAGGGTTGAGGCATATTTAACCTAATGTTTCTGAACATTAAGTTTTAAAATCACACTTTCTACCCAAATTTTACATAAAAATAAAACATTACCTGAAAATGTTTTTGCTGAATGAAGAATAATTAACATATTATTATAAAACCTAATTTTTCTCACATTCTACCTGTTTATAAATCACATGCCAAATGTCTAGTAATTTTTATTTCCAGATTTTCCCCTTACAATTGAGTTATTTTACGATTGCAGTGGGGACACGTATTAACAAACGGTGTAATAATCATTTATTCTAGGATGAAATTTCAAAAACAACAACATACCGATTTTTCAATCCTTTACTTATTAGAAATTTGTAAAAGTTTTCACAAAGCTTCAAATAATTAGCATCTTAGAAACATAATATAATGTTTTCAATTTTTTATAAAGATTAAAGAGATATGGAGCATACTTGGTCATGTCAGCCCTTGCTAGAGCCGTGAAGTCTCGCGCTGGGAAGCGACCGAAGGCATATTTTTAAAACTTATTTTCCTAACCTTATTGCACTGTAAACAAATATCCAGTATACCAAGGTACCCCTTTAGTACTTTAATCCGTGCACTCTTTATACCATATGTATCCAATAAACCTTATACGTTACCAGTACCATCGTATAATAACCCTGTACTATATTAAACCATAACCATATACGGTTACCAAGTACCCTATTTGTACCAGATATTAGTACACCCTTGTACCATATCAAACCGGTAAACCATATAACCCGGTACCTTATTTTTACAAATAATTGTACACCGTTGTACCATGTTAAACCGATAAGCCAAATTGCCAGGTACCCTATTTGTACCAAATATAATAGTACTCCATTGTACCATATTAAACCGGTAAATCGTATAGCCAGGTACCCTATTTGTACCAAATAATGGTACACCGTTGTACCATATTAAACCGATAAACCAAAAAGCCAGGTACCCTATTTGTACCAATAACCATTAGCGCAACAATGCTTACAGTCGAGAAAACAAACCTATGCAAAAGAGGGAGTCATTGTAAGAACGCCTAGCCCTTTTCGCTCTCTGTCAAGTTCCTACAAGCTCACAAAAAAACTGTAGTCACAACGACTGTAATTTAGACCACATGGGCTTTCAGCCTCCTAAGATAACTACTGTGGTAGGCCGAGACACCCACGGGGATGCAAAAAGATTGTTATTAAATTAGCGATAGATATAATATGCCCCCGATCGCGTCCCAGCGAAAGAATTTTCCGCTTACATAACAATAATAATAATAATAATTATGTAGCAAAATATACTTAATGAAAAATACAAATTCACTAATATATAAAACATAGTAATAAAACACAAGTTCGAACCATATTATCATGTCTTTTCCTTTCAAAGGAACTTTCAAAATAAACATTGTCATTTATGAGTTCCGGTTGTTTTATATTTACAAATTAACTCACACAGAAGATGTACAGAACCATTTTGGCTTTCAGCCTCCACAGATAACTACTGTAGTAGGCCTGCCATGGTGATATTAGAAACTGTTCTTGTAACTCAAAAGACTTTAATTAACACTGAAGATTGCTAATTACGACTTATATATATAAGCACATGCACGTCTGAGACAGTTTCGATGACGATTTCTAAAGTACAGAATTTTCAAAATAGCCATTGTTGCTTATAAAGTCTGACTGTACTTCTTTACGTACAAACTCACGAACCACGTTGGCTTTCAGCCTCCACAGATAACTAATGTAGTAAGCGTAAATATCATGATGATATGAGAAACTGTCATATAAACTTAAATGACCTATCAACACTGAAAATTGCGAATTATGAATTTTAAAAAGTTAGTAAATGCACGCCTGAGACACAGATCCGATGATGATATCAAAAGTATATAAACTCATTCTGGAGATATCGGCAGATAACAAACGTTGAACAGTTTATCTGGTTAAACTTCTTAATGGAAAAGCCATATCACTTTACGTTATACGGGTGGCTCACTCTTTCAGACAATGCTTCCGTGATTGTGTATATTTGTAGCTTGATTTCAGCATCAGCATTGCTCCAGTCTGATCGTTACCACCAGTATATACCAGCTGTGCCTCAGGTCGGTGAACAAACACATTGCAGACTGAAAATACAGAGTAAACTGGGCGGCAGACAGTGAAATTGAACAGATGTTTCATAGAATAAATGAAAGTTGCGTTAAGAAAAACAGCAGTAAGTCTTCATAAATCAGACCAGGCTTAAATCATACAAGGGAGCGGTGGGTGGGGTTTTTAAATGTTGTACGACGCTGAATTTGCGGACTGAAAGATAGAACGTGGCGGTCACGTGACTTTTATACTAGGCGAAGTTACGAACGATCTCGCGAGAATTACCATGGTTACACTACGCGGCGTCTTGCAACGCTAATTTCCGGTAGATATCTAACCCAAGATAAGCAAGAACTTTACACCATAATAAACAAGATTAATATCTAAAATTAATCTCTCTTATTCTAGGATGAAATTTCAAAAACAACAACATACCGATTTTTCAATCCTTTACTTATTATAAATTTGTAAAAGTTTTCACAAAGCTTCAAATAATTAGCATTTTAGAAACATAATATATTGTTTTCAATTTTTTATAAAGATTAAAGAGATATGGAGCATACTTGGTCATGTCAGCTTTTGCTAGAGCCGTGAAGTCTCGCGCTGGGAAGCGACCGAGGGCATATTTTTAAAACTTATTTTACTAACCTTATTGCACTGTGAACAAATATCCAGTATACCAAAGTAGCCCTTTAGTACCTTTAAACCAGTGGCACTCCTTAGTACCATAATGTATCCAAATAAACCATATACGGTTACCAGGTACCCTATTTGTACCTAATAATAGTACCCTTGTACCATATTAAACCATAAACCATATACGGTTACAAAGTACCCTATTTGTACCAAATATTAGTACACCCTTGTACCATATTAAACCGGTAAACCATATAACCCGGTACCTTATTTGTACCAAATAATTGTACACCGTTGTACCATGTTAAACCGATAAGGCAAATCGCCAGGTACCCTATTTGTACAAAATATAATAGTACACCATTGTACCATATTAAACCGGTAAATCGTATAGCCAGGTACCCTATTTGTACCAAATAATGGTACACCGTTGTACCATATTAAACCGATAAACCAAATAGCCAGGTACCCTATTTGTACCAATAGCCATTAGTGCAACAATGCTTACATTTGAGAAAACAAACCTATGCAAAAGAGGGAGTCATTGTAAGAACGCCTTGCCCTTTTCCCTCTCTGGCAAGTTCCTACAAGCTCACAAAAAACTGTAGTCACAACGACTGTAATATAGACCACATGGGCTTTCAGCCTCCTAAGATAACTACTGTGGTAGGCCGAGACACCCACGGGGATGCAAAAAGATTGTTATTAAATTAGCGACAGATATAATATGCCCCCGATCGCGTCCCAGCGAAAGAATTTTCCGCCACGAAATAAACCTTTATTTCCCCCAAAATTCTTACGCGTTGTATGTCTCAAGACATTCCTGAAGAGCCTTACCCTATGTCAGACAAATGAATACCGTCGGATCGAAAAAAGCCTTTAGTTTTCACATCTATATCGACTCTGAGATTTTTTACGGACAGTTTCCTACCTAGCTGGTTTACTCGTTTTCTTTTAGTTTCTATACTCTTAATTTCATTGTCTGGAACACCTCAATTTAATCTCTGAATTATGTCAACCCACATCGTTACTGCGTTTGAAAACGCCCTCTTTATATAATCAAAGGAGTCCTGCATAATTTTAATTTAATAATGCCCAGTGAGGTATCGAGTCCCCAATGACCCAAATGTCTGTAAAATTGCATATATAATTAATAACGTACTATGAAGTTGATGAAACTATGACGTACCTAACCTAGGTTATGTAAATTTATAACTGTAAACTTACTATCGATCTACAGTAAAATAATGTTTCAAACAGGCATCGCATCCAGTCTGATAAATAAAAGCGAGTGGCTTTACACTATTTCATTATATAGAACATCACCTGTGAGGACTTGGAAGACATCGTGTTCAATATATGTACTACGGCCTGGTTATCACAGTGAAACCGTATCTTCTTATTTCGTAGCTGCCCGCCCCAAATACAAATAGCTGTAACAATTGGGAAAAGCTCTAATACGGTTATGTCCCTTGTTAAACCATTACTGTGCCATGCAACAGGCCATCTTGCGTGACACCAATGTCCCTTAAACCAGATACCAAAACCAATGCCCCCAGAGCTGTCTGTGTACAATTGTTCGTCATCGTTGGATTACCAAAACCGATCATGAAAGACTGAAATTTCGTTACAGTTTCTGAAAAATCTAAAAAACAAAGAAAAATATCAAACAGGGAATGCCACGCACCAAAAACGTAGCCTCCTCAAAACGAAACCCCCAGCACGCAGACGCGTGCACCATACACACATACACACACACACACACGCGCGCACACACACGCGCGCACACACACACACACACACACACACACACACACCCAAAGCCAACACATAAGGACAAAACGAACAACACATACGCACACAAAGCCAACAAATAAGACGAAACGAACAAACAAAGGAACACAGTG
Organism: Mercenaria mercenaria; assembly: GCF_021730395.1. Taxonomy (NCBI): domain Eukaryota; kingdom Metazoa; phylum Mollusca; class Bivalvia; order Venerida; family Veneridae; genus Mercenaria; species Mercenaria mercenaria. The sequence continues at coordinate 274,061 of NC_069377.1, read as the reverse complement.
GGGCACCACCTTGGAACGGTCAGTGGCGAAAACACCACTGGGGAGCTTAAACCGGTTAATGGTGCACCTAACCTCACTCCTACCCCCACCATGTTCCAAAGACAAAGGACAGTGTAAATAAAAGTAATCCCCTCCAGGTGAATCTCTTACACACGTAATGGAAACAAAAAGGCATGGCTTGTAAAACACAAAGATGCTCGTGTATAAAAATATAAAAAACAAACCTTAAGAACCAAAAACGTATGTACTCAATGCCTTTTCAGAAGACAGAGCAACAAGAGAAACACCCTTAAGGGCCCGACGAAACAGGCCAGAAGACAAATATCAAAACAGTTCAGTCCTGGTAGGATTTAAAAACTGCTTATCATAGAGTCCTCCCCCTCTTCCGTCAGACACAATCAAAGAGGGAAGCGTAGTGTCCAACTGTAAACGGGTTGAACACTAAACATGTGGTATGTCTCAAAACAGTTGGGTCGTAACCTCTTTTAATAAAACGTTTGATAATCTTTCCAAATACATTTGGAAAATTACCGTGACCCAAGATCTTACGAAGTTTGTAAACCACATCCCCATAAAAAACGGGTTTAGAAATACCTTCTCGCAGAAGTGTCTTTAAATTACTATTGAATTTTAAAACTAAATCAGAATTACGATTATAAAATTTAGAAAATATTTACGCAATTTGTAATAACGGTAGCCTTGCTGAAGAAGTTTACCTGTAATATATTGATTACGTTCATTGAAATGCTTGACATGACTACACGCTCTGGCAAACCGAATTAATTGAGAAATATATACCCCATAAGATGTAGCCTGAGGTACATCCCTATCCAAATGGGGAAAATTTACAATACTAAAATTAAAATCATCCCTCTTGTCATAAATTTTGGTATGTATAAAATTGTCATAAACAGAGGGATGTTAATCTAAAAATGAAGCATCAGTATCCGAATTGTTAGTTTTAATTAACTGAAGCTCCCTAGGATAAATAGTACCCACCAATTGACCAAAAAACGGATTATCCATATTAAGAATATCATCTAGATAGCGTGATGTATTATTAAATGCCGTTATAATATCTGCCTGCGTATCTGCAGAGAGGCCCAACATAAAGTCTCTTTCATAACAATATAAAAACAAATCTGCGACAAGGGGTGCACAGTTTGTTCCCGTGGGAATACCAACAACTTGTCTAAAAACTGCATTCCCAAACCTGATGTAAATGTTGTTCAATAAAAATGAAAGGGCTTTACAAACTTCGTCACAGGTCCACATTGTATAATGTTTATTAATATTGTTAGTAAAAAAAGCTTTATCAAAATTGCAAGCAATAAATGTAGCATTCTCTCTGGCAAAAGGCTTTTGAATTAGGGCAGTTAATTTGTCATTTATTAAGTTATGTGGTAAAGTGGTATACAAAGTAGAAAAATCGTATGTACCGACTGTAGATACCTTGTAATTATTAATTTTCAACTTATCCAGGATTTCACCAGAATTTTTAATCGACCAAAATAAGTGTTTACCAGAGTTCTCGTATACTTTATCGCAGTATCTTTCCACGTGGGCTTTCACAGCAGTTAGACATGATGTTAATAGTTTTGAAATATTTGTAGTTGTACAAGAGCTTGAATTAGCGATGGAGCGAGCTTTATATGGCTGTTTATGCAATTTAGGAATCCAATACATGGTCGGTAGTTTAATTTGGTGATCGTCTATACGAACTTTTAAATTTGAAACTTCAGTGATGTGATCAGTAATCAACTTATTTTCAACAGAAGGACTCAATGTATAAGTGTTATTGCTATTTAGTTCGTTTTGTAAAACATTAATATAATGTAGGCGTCAAATGATGATAATATTGTTGGCCGCCTTGTCTGCTGGAACTAAGACATACTTAGAATGAAATTCTTGGATTTCCCTTTTCAAATGTCTTAAAGTAAACTTGGGTTTTGGTGGAAGTAGGTGTTCATTAGTTTGATAAAATTTTATTCGAGAATCAACAATGTCAAAAATATTACGTTTCCAAGACGTTAATGCATTGGGATCAGCGTTCTCACGACGACACCATTTAACACAGAAGGTTTCGATGGATTCTGCAATCTGACCACGACAAGCATTAAAATCAATAGTTGAAGAAATTCTATATTTAGGTCCTTTAAAGAATAAATTACGAATACGCTTGTCCTTAACAATATCAAAATTACCAGTGATGACATGACCTGCATCTGAATAGCAAGCCACATTTCCAAATCTAATTTTATTCCCTTGTTCAGTCGGACATGATGGAATGGGCGCTTAACGTCACAAGTTGAATTAATAAGAAGTTGGCAAAATGGTCTTCCAACAACTATCGCGCGACAGCAAAAATTTAATGATCCTATAAGCGACTGCATTTCTCTAAGAGTAACGGAATTCTTTGACAAAATGAATTTAATTTTTTGAATGACGTCATCAATTTTTACGATCGGTATTCGGATCTCCATTTTATCCGAATCAGGTTCTAAGCCGAAGAAAACAATGACCTTCCGTTTTTTCGTCTGCCAATGGAACGCCTAGCTCTTTCATGATTGTTTCGAATAATAGCATTAGGCTTTTACAAGACTCGTACCCTTTCTCCCCGCCAAGGAAGTCATCAAGGTAATGTATAAGACGTCCTGAATTCAATTTTGATTTAATGCAAAATGCTAGAAAAGTAGAAAATTTCTCAAACAAACTAGGCGAAATGCTACAGCCAAATGGTAAACACTTATCAAAATAATTTTTTTCCATGCAATAAAATCCTAAAAGTTCGAAATCGTCGGGATGAATCGGAAGTAATCGAAATGCACTTTTATGTCCATTTTAAATAAATAACAGTTTCTACCCAGGTCTTGTATAATACGAATCGCTTCGTCGAATTCTGTGTATTTAACAGAGCATATTTTCGGATCTATAAATTCATTGATTGATAATCCCTCAGAATATGACAGGTGATGTATAAGCCTGTATTCGCCCGGACTTTTCTTTGGAACCAAGCCAATTGGTGAAATCTGCATGTTTTTAAATGGGCTAACGGTAAATGGACTGGCAACTCGGCCTGCGTCTACCTCTTTTTGTATTTTTGTTGTGCTAATTCAGGCTGTTGTTTTACGGACTTCAGTTTTTTGATACACGAGCTTGACGCGGGCCCGAATAGTTCAATCTGAAACTGTGCTTAAAACCGTTTAATAAAATATTTGTATCATGCGACTCGTACTTACTAAGCCAAATTTCTAAAGACTGGATATTTATAGGTGAATGTGCTACTTTAAAATGGACATCATGGCCAGGTAAGTTATTACTTTCTGTTTGAACACCTTGAGCCGCGATACTGATTGAATTCACGCCCTCGAAAAAAGTTTTTTCGATCAATTTGTTGAAAATTACCCCCTGTGTTTTCTGGCAATGAGAACGTCTCTCCATTGTTATGTTTTGTACCGGTAAAACAGTTCATCAAGCTATGTGAACGGCCACAATGATAACACGCGTGCCGAAACTTGCAGTATGACAAGTTACACGTGCCTTTATTAAAAGGAATACATATGTCTGCTGGCTTTTGATTTATCTGGCTTTGCCTTGTAGGCTCGTATATGGACGGCATTAACCGCGACCATAATTCATGATTAATGATAGCCCATGACGAAGGCATGCTAGCTTGACGCAGACGAAATTGCTCGTAATACATTTTCCAAAATTTTTCCCCATGACGAGATGTGCATTCCCGTATTACATAGAAATAATGAAGGATTTCGTGAATTTTGTTTGGGTATGCCGTTAGATAGACAAAATAAAAATGATAAAAGCATCGGACCAGCGTTCAATATTTCCGATGTCATCTTTACACTCTTTAGGCCGACAAGTAATTGTACCATCATGAGAAAACTGCAAAGTACTTCTCGAGGAAAATTCTGAAAGTTCCACCTCACCCTTAAGAAGTAATGCCATGTTGATATATTCACCCCCGCGTATTTTCTGTTTTATGCTTGAGGGAACATGAATAGCGATATCATCTTGCGCTAAGCGTGTCATGTCATAATTTTGAAAAACGAATTTGCATAATTCAATGAATTGTTAAAATGCACTAACGGTTCATTACTACCTAACATTGTATAATTGTCGGTAGCGTTAGCATAACAATTTGAGCCATCATTTTGATTTACAACGTTCGCGTTTTGCGCGGTCAATGCCCGACATTCACCTTGAGTGTTGTTTTGTTTTGAGTCAGTATTATTACTACTTGAAAATAAATTATTAGACTCAAAATCGTTATTGAAAGTTTGAGTTTCTCTACTTTGAATGCCATGTACAACCTCAGAATCTCGAATTATCTGTTCAAAATCAATAATTGGTGTATTTTGCCTACCTCTGTCCGGACATGTGCCGTCGTCAATTGCCGGCCTTGCTCGTTTAGCCTCGGCTGCCCTTGTTGTCGGGCCACGTTTATCTGTGTGCCTTCTTTTCACACCCCTTCCACGACCTGGCATGCTAAAATTGCTGACTTAATTTACTCAGATTTTTTAAATGTTGTACGACGCTGAATTTGCGGACTGAAAGATAGAACGTGGCGGTCACGTGACTTTTATACTAGGCGAAGTTACGAACGATCTCGCGAGAATTACCATGGTTACACTACGCGGCGTCTTGCAACGCTAATTTCCGGTAGATGTCTAACCCAAGATAAGCAAGAAATTTACACCATAATAAACTAGATTAATATCTAAAATTAATCTCTCTTATTATAAGTTTTCTGTTCATGAAAATGTAATTGGTGGTCAGCTAAAGATATAAACTTAACCTAACTTAAATTATAAAAAAATAGCGTATAGTGCTTTAAATGAAAATTTAAATAAGTAACTTAAAGCATTACCAACACATTGTAATCACTTTACATGCATTGCTTCATACAATGTATAAAAATGACAAAATCTCATTATTACTGGTAAAACGGAATAATACAATTCATATATACTTGTTAATGTTACGGAAAAGGTGCACAGGGGAAATCGAAGCAAACAATATATTTCTAGAATATGTTCTTATCAAGTAAAATTCTTTTAACTAAATAACATTCACTAGTGAACATTAACGCTAGTTAGTAAACTTTAGCTCATAAGAAGCATGTGTTTTATTTTTCACTTGAATACAGGCCCCTTTGGGAAAAAATGAAATAATGAATTTTAAACTGTCCAATACTTCAAGTATAATGCTAAATTACCATATAATCCCAACTTTTTGTTTACATATTGCTTGAAATATAGAACAGCCCCCAAAAAATACAGTAACGCCAAGGTAACTGATAAATGTAAAAAAAAAGTTAAAACATTAAAGGTCTTAGAAAAACATTAGAACTTTAGAAATATAATTTGTAGTTATCAAATTGCAGTGTTCAACATTTAATTTATTTACAGATAAATCCGTTGATTTTGTATTGAATATCCTGGAAATTAGTAGACTCAGTGCTACTGTTAGTTCCGTCCGTTTGGATGATTGAGTTCGTTTAATGTTTTGAATAATAAAGTTCGGCTTAGGCCAGTGCCTAGCACATTTCATTATACACGAGCCTGCTGTTGAAGTCTATATTTCCAAAGGTCCCTTTTTTATACATTTCAGTTCTAATGTAGCTTTACATGCCAATACTATAAACAACGACATTTTATTTATTGTTTAGGCAGTAATATCATGTAACTGTGTAAAACAAAACTTCTCAGACAATTCTAAATAAAAACACCAAATGACAGGAGGTTAACCTTTTAAGCATTTTGCATTGACAGTTGGAAGCGCAATTTGCATATTTTCATTCTAGTTTTAATTGTTTTGCTTTCCATTTTGTACAGACAAATCCAAGAGGCAATCTGCATGGCGGTGCTTTTAAGTAATCACTTGTCAATCATTTAGTAATGATTGTAATACATACAGATAAGTCACGTTGTTTCTGCTGATTCAAGCTTCTGTACTTCTGATTACATTGGAAAACTCTGCTTGAATTGAAATAATTTACATGCTGCGGGTGTTGTACTTCTCGTGAAAAGACTCAGTCAAACCGTGTCTACTAAACTGTTGTTGGTTTCTAAGTGATCTTTGCACAGATTTTATTTATATTCACAACAGCAGTTTTTAATTGCCAGCTACAATATTGCTGGTTGTTTTCTTTGCTGCCAAAGGATCTTTTCAAAGATCTAAAAAGATAAATAAAATGTTTTGTCACTGTATTTCGCAGGAAATAAAACTTCATAGTAATATGCCGTCAGTGTGTTCCTCTAATGGTGCTATAAAGTACTCAGCATTGGAGTAAATTTAAATTTTAAACCGTAACACATACCACAGGCAATAACATTGTAATAATTGTATCCTTTACAACATTGCGTTTGACTAAAGTTATTGCTGTTCTCTTGTTAAAAATTTGATTGATAATTTCTTGACATATATCTAAACTTCATATCAAACACGAAAGGTTTTGGGTTTTTTGTTTTGCTTGGATATATGTTTTTAAAGATTATTGTTTAATGTTTTTTCCAAATTTCAACGTTGTGATGACTCATTCTGGCTTATGTGAAACTAAACAGAACATTGTTTTATTTTTTTATCAATAAACTCTCAAGAAGAATGCAAAATATGCAGATTTACGATGACCGGCATATAATCTTTGCATGATATCTTTGTTGTAAATGAAAGTACGGATATCACAAAAAAAATGTTGGCTTCAGTGCTGAAAATGCAGTTTTTCATTTTTCTGAGTCGTTTTGCATAATCAATATCTTATCTATTTTATTATTTACTTCTTTTGTAATTTAACGTTTAACTTGGTGAATAAATGCAGTGTGTACAGTGATTATATATGCTTGTAACATATATCATTATTTTTCGTTTTTATAGGAAAATAGTAAATTGAACAAACCTTCAATATATCTATCAAGTCCTAATAAAACCTCAATCCTGAAAAATTCGACCCAGAACGAGAAACTGTGGAACCAATGTATATTAAGTATAGTTGTCGTGTGTGTATTTCTGTGGATCTATTTCTTCAAAGGCTTAAGTGTTAACCACCGAAAATGCCCGGAGATATGAACGCCCCTTATGTCATATTTTGTGCCAAAATATGATTCCTTACCTACTTTGACCGAGACTGTGTGTGATGTTGTGTTAAAACACTGAAAAATGTAGCTTTTATACCTGATGTAATAATATCTCGTACATAGGGAGAATATGTAAATTGTGTAAGTGAAAATCATAAATCGCTCTAAATGAGATAAACCTCCTTTTTTGTCGATATTGCATTAAAGTTCAAATTGGTTACTTGAAATGGTAACCACACAAATAAACTGCATGTTTTTTTTTCAACAACTTCTTCTGCATTTGTCATTGTACACAAACTAGTAGGATGAACATCCAGTAGGAAAACATGCTTCAGAAACGCTACTCCCTTCAAACCGTAACCGTACAGAAGTGTATGGGTGGATATGAATATGATTAGTACATATACTGTAACAAAAGTATAAAGACAAAGCAAAACATATATGTGTATAAACAACCACAACTCCAGAACTTTAAAAAAGAACTATTCCGCTGGTTTGCAAACAGTTTAGTGTTTTAGTTACGCATATAAGTGAAAACATCTATTCCGTATTGCCTTAACGTACTCGTAAAATACAGCTATAATGGTTTGATTTTATGGCATTACTCGTGTTAGTTAACTTGCTGTAGGAAACTTTCCCCGTTAAGGAGACACGATTAACGTTTTGTTAACAAAATGGTCTTACTATTATTGTCCTTGACACAGTTTTTTCTCTACAGCATCAACATGGTGAAAAATCTGGTATAAAATATGAATGAAATTATGGGGCATAAGCATCAGTCAATAATCGGGATAAACCAGACCCATGGCTGCAAACCAGTATTCAGTTTTGATGGTTAAACAAGAACGTGAAATCAGGAAAAGAACATAATTTAAGAAAACAAAAGAAAATAAAAAGGTACTGAAAATGAGCACGTGGTTTCTTAAATAGACATATATATTATGCTTACATATTCCATAGGATACAGATTTAAAACAAGATGTGCTTTATTACAGGAGATGGCTACAAATTTTAATCTAGTGAGTATTAAAACAAATTTATACCGATTTGAAAATAGTACGTCCATCTGTATGAGTCTGTAGTTTCCTCTAAGACGAATGCAAATGCTGAGCTGATTTTTATGAAGTATTTGTTCAATTAAACCTTGGGAAAACAATCAGGTAAAATTAATGAGAAAATCCTGGAAGGTGCAAATTGATGAAATTTCGAAAGAAGTAGTTTGGTAATGTCTTCATCGGATTTCAAAAAGAACGAAAAACTAAGCATACAGGTAAAGTCATGTTAACTAAAAACGGATAGTTATATCTAGATTTTGTATAAAGAAAATAGAAACAAATAGTCCTGTTAGGACGATTGTCCAGTACATTTTATACTTGCATATATCATGGCGATATGCCTGCGCACAAATCAATTTCGTTTACTAAATATTTGTCAGAAGGCTACTGTCATAATTACAACATATAGACCCTTGTGTCTCCTTTACTTTTTCCCCAAAATTGAAACAAACATACGTTAAGGGTTGCTCTCTTTTATCTGTGGGAGCAGTTGGATCTGCCATTTCTCAGAAATTTTCAAGATACTCTAAGACCTCTTGCAAAGGCATTGACAAGCTTGAAACAATGCATTTCGGTATTTTCTTTTCCGTTTTCGTTAATTTAAGTTTAAGTTGTCATTAAATGGTATACCTCAAGTTTTATTTTTCGAAATTTAGATTATACTTTCATTTGTAAGTACAAATAACTTTGAGAAAAACATGGGTGCGTGAATTTTGGAATGTACTAATTTGTTAAATCTCATATCAAGTCTTCGAATTAAGTGGTATTGGAACTTTCTACGGCTTCTGTGAACGTTAACGAGACCTTTCGGTCAGTCATTGTTCAAGTTTGATTACGGTCCATCCGCCCTTTCAGACCTTTCGGATAACAGGAAAAATTTTGTACTCGCCCTTCCGGCTGTGCCGGTATCTCCGTCTCGATTGGCTTTTATGTCTGCTTAAATCTCAGTATCCTCAGGGATTGATACTTACCATACACTAATTGTAGTTTTTAAACCGTCATAACGTTTTAACCCAAAGGTTTGCTCCTTATTCTTCAGTTTTTGAATGGAAGCTATTAGCTCAGTATGTACTTATGGGATAGATTGAAACTTCACTCATCTGTGCAATGCAGTGGCCTGATATGCAAGAAGTGCACGGACTATATGATTCTATTTATTGAGAAAGGATTTTCCTCTTCGGCTCACCGGGTTTCGAGTTTTCACTAGTGTACTGGAACCAAACTTTTAAATATGCAAGCGCCTCTGACCTCTGATGGCTTCTTTATTTTCATCTGCAAATGCTGCCAAAGAATGCAGAATTATAGTCAGCATAATCTTGACATGATATTATCGTAATAGATAAAAGATATGAAAAATAACGAATGTTGCTGATTGTTAAATTGTTTAAAATTTTGTTTTTCTATCAAACCATAACTGTTCATTTATCATTCACATCACTTACATTACAGTTTAACCGCCTCGGTAGCCTAGTGGTAGAGCGTCCGCTTCGAGTGCGGGAGGTCGTGGGTTCGATCCCCGGCCGCGTCATACCAAAGACGAAAAAATGGTACTAATAGCTTCCTCGCTTGCCGCTCAGCATTAAGAGGATAGTGCTAGGACTGGTCAGCCCGGTGTCAGTATAATGTGGGTGGGGTATCATGTCACGCGTCTACGGCGTGATATTCCAGTGAGGCAGCCCTATTAAGTTGGGCATTGTGCTCACTGCTACAAGTAGACACTGTCGTTTATATGACTGAAAAATTGTTGAAAAAGACGTTAAACCCGAACACACACACACATCACATTTTATTTTAATGTAATATTCTATTTAGGTTACAGTCACAGAGGGATAGAAATTGATTTTTCATATTAGCGTTGATGCAATATTTACACATATGTTTTTTCTTTTATAATGCACAGTTGTTACCGTGGATAAAGATCTGGCTGTATATAATTCAGAGTAGCGATATAGGAGTAACGAAATGATTGTTTATCTTGAGAAAGCGCCATACTAAGAATCAATAATATTTTACTTAGTTTTTCTCGTTGTAATGAATGCTTACAAATTCCAGATCTTATATGGCATTTGTTGCAAACATAAGTTGTTTACATAAAAAGCATATAGCACCGCCATAATGCTGGAGAAGTGTAAAAATACTCCCATCGATTTCCGAATTAACAAGAAATTGTAACAGATTTACCAACGTCCCCCGCCTAGGAACATTTTGTCTCAAAACATTGACAGCAAATTCAACATTCACCTGAAAGTAAGGGGCAACATACTAAAATTGTCTATCAGTCAGTGACCTTTGTTGTTTAATGAAAGGTTGCAAACTAAACTAAAAGTTTCACTTCCAGTCAAAATTATTTCATACGACCCCTTACCACCCAACCACCATTTTCTGTATTTTGATATATTTATAATGTACTTGTTGTTGGATTTTTGAAGCAACCCGTCTACAATATTCTTCCGTTTCAACTTCTTTTGTTGTGGGCCTACTTTGCGAGGCTTTGCTCTATGGTTGTGTTTTGGGTGCTCTGTTCTTCCGGGAAATCTACCCTTAACTTTTAATTTTCGTAGATGTATGGTATTTACGATCACTTCGCATTAGTATCAAACAAAAAAAGACTATATTTAAAACATATAATATTTTTTTTCTGCAAATGCAGTTAAAAGTCAGCTGTGATATAATTTTAAAAACAGTATGCACCATTGTTGCAATTTTTGCAGCAGTATTCCGTACAAAGTCTTACGAAAGTCCAGTGGTGACTACATTTTCTACTTTCTCTTCACACTTCAGAGTTCAGGCTTCGCACGTCTTAGAACACTGAAACGTGCTGTGTAGTAAAATATAATTCACAGTTCGCAGTTCATATTTCATACCTGTTACTTCACAGTGTATACAACACGGTTAACATTTCATACTCCACAGTTCCTTCTTCACACATCTCATTTCGTTTGATATAATTTACTGAAGTAATAAAAGGATTCAGTTGTAAGTATGACTTAGTAAACCAAATAGTTGTTATTTTTCTATAGTTTACTTTTCAACTGAAACAGTTAGTAATTATATGATATGATAACTACATTTAACTATATACAATATTATTTGTAACAAGCAGGGAGTGATAATTTAAAGAGGCCTCTGATTCCAACAATATCGTCTCTGACATAGTTACGAATGACACGATGTGTAAACAAAGAAAACTTAGTGTGGAAAATATGGATCGAAAATTTATTGTTCATACATCTATCAATTTAAGTAATCTATACAGCTTCTTGAAGATATAATTCTTCCTTCTAAAGAGAAGAATGTTATGGTTGACTAACACTTGACTGAGCATTTAATGGATAACTGCACAAATCTCGTACACAATACCAAGACAAAACGTCGCCGACCTGACTGATCTGTACGTCGATGGTTCGAATTGGTAGGTTGGAAAATGCCGTTTTATTGCTTTTAGTTTGTTGAAGTGTCTTATTGTCGTGTCTTCTTCCTGCCAATACGATATCACAGCAGTTTGTATATTAGGCATGTTGTCGCGTCCTCGACGTGTCAGAAATCAGCTATTATACATTATGAAAATGTTGGCATATAAGCAGACAAGTAAGGTACAAGAATACAATGATCAAATTATTAAAAGGAAATGCGTACATGTCAGTTCCTGGTTATTAAATACAAATAAGAGAACAGAGTAAAAAAACAACTCACTAATCGCAAAATAAAGCTTTAAAAAACATATAATAATATACATTTATAAAAACTACACTATTCAATCATTATTTAATACGCATGATAGAATCTATACTAACATATTAAATCAAACGTCTTTCGCCGGCAGCATGCTTTTTGAAGAAAAAAATGATAATATGTTTTGTTAGATAAAAAGGTCATTTCGTACAAAAACGGATGCAAACAGTATCACTAGAGACAGGGAAACTATCAGTTGTTTTATATAACTCTGTCGTACAGTATCACCTATTAGTTGTTTTGGCATTTGCCCGATAATTCCTAATATCTAATGGATACATAATCGTTGATAACAGACTATACCGAAGCAAACATGCACAGAGAATTCAAAATAGAAATAAATATATTTTCAAGCATGCATGCTATGGAATTACTCTATCTTGATATATAAAATGATTATATCTTATGATAAATTATTACTTTCTTGAAAGTGACAGTGCCTAAATACAAATAAAAGATGGAACAAACAGTGTTTAAAACCTGAATTGTATTTAGTGGTTAAAAGTAAACTGCTTTTGTACGTAATAAATTTCAGGAAAAATGGCAAATCATATTTATTTTTAAAACTCAGACATAGTTATTGGATTACTATTATTAAATAAGTCTGAGATATTTAATTTCCTATAAGACCGAAGACGTGTTGCAATGTGTTCGACGTTGATAGAAGATGGGGCTTTCAATCTTAGTCTGGTAAGTCTTGTTGGTTTATTAAAACCTTTTTCCATATTTCATATTGTAGGTAATTGTTTATAAACGCAGTAGATAGTTGTGTCTACTTAATTTAGTCAAATGCTAAATTCCATGAAGATCTTTCCAAGTCTTGCATCGAGAAAGGACTTAGGATTTTCTTTTGAGATGATTGGTATTTGAACATGGGATCGTGCGTGATAAGGGGCAACAACAATTTCAATGCAACTAGAAAACTATGATTTTTTTATCGCCAGATATTTTATTTTCGGATTTATACAATAGAGTTAAAGAGCTTCCATTATTTCATTATTAATATTGCCGCTCATATATCATTTGCTCATTACTGCCGTGAGTTCAAAACCACTCTTGATATGTAGAATCAGTTCAGGTGAGAAAGTTATACGATATTTTACGAGGTAAAAGTGTACAGTCTCAGTTACTGTTAGAGAGTAGATTATTAAAGTTTAGGGATTAGGGAAATTATAAATAATTAAAAATCTGTAGAAAATGGCAGTTTTTTGTTTTTCTGTTTTTGGAGGGGGGAGGGGAGATGTCATATGGCGAATTTTCAGCCGTTTTTCAGTGAGATTTCTCAGGCATGAGTCGGTCCCTAAGTAGAAACACTATCCTTGCATAAGCCAGTCGGATGGTATCCTTACATGAAAACGTCTACAACCCGAGCGAGATTTTGAACCCTTAGCGATGACGGTCAAGTATTTTTTCGTGTCCCCGACCTAATGATACATAATGACAACTTCGGAAAAGGGCATAAGATCTAACTTAAACAACAATCATCCCAAAACCACTAGCATCTTGCTGAAATAAATAATGAATCGCACTTGCAGCAAGACGCCTTCATTAAGTGGTTGTCATTATATCAACCACAACATTATCGAACTAACATCGTTAGTTTTATAACGTAGTAAAACATGAAATACTAATGTTGTAATACAACAGTAATAAAATATGGATGTATTTATGTTGCATCTGAGACGTAAAACACCAATCAATAATCAGGTAGAACTGAATAAGATACAATGTGCACATTGCAAATACGTTCGGGTCAAACGGGAAAAAATTAACAACATAAGATTAATTAAAGTTATTCAGGTAAACTGACGTTAACAAATAACGTTAATGTTGAGATGGACACTTCTGCAAGAAATTTGAACAACATTAAACCATGAAAATGAAAAGTTGTTGTACAGGAAAATTTAACAGAAAATAAAACTTGCGTATTATTTAGCAAAACAATTGACTTTTTATATGTCTGAAATTTCACCTTTATATAACTTCGTTTAAATGCATTTTCAATAATGTCTCAGTCTTTGAATGCCTTTATAACTTACACGACTTTTGCAAATTTTAAACATATTTCGTTACAAATGTCTATTTAAGTTAAAGACAACTTTTTAAAAATATCTTCGTGAAAAGTTAATTTTGCGATTTATATTCTCGTTTTATGGAAGAATCATGTCGATTTCATTATATTCATTTTCTTTACGACAGTGTTTCCATGAGATTTAATTACAAATGGAAATCTGTGAAAAATTGCGTATGCCGAACACTTAGAACTTGTATTTTTATTTTCAATATTGAGGCTGGAACATTGCAAACGCATACACATGTACATGTTTTACCTTTACTATTATATTAATTCTCTGTTCCATCCGGAAATGTGACGTTCATAAAGTCCTTTTCCAAAGTCTATGCCATATGTCAAGAGAATGACAATTCTATAGCAGCAAAATAAATATGTTTTATTTGCTGTTCAGTTTCCATCTTAAACGCAGCTTTTATAGATGTTGTTTTTTCTGAGAATTTTCTTCCATGTAAACCTGGACAGACACATTACTTGTTTACCTTGAGGATATTAAACAATACTTTGTCAAGTATAATAAACTTGACTTCAAAAACAAATTAGATATAAAACATTGAATGATCACAGTTCAGCTTTCAGTCTGCATTTTATAAGACCTGATGTTGCCAGAACTATTACTTTAAAAGTACTTGCATCATTGATATGCTGACTTTTCTTTGGATTTATCGTAACTCGTTTAACGAACAAGATAGATTATGTTTATACAGCAGTTTTTCATATATAAACAAAAACATTGATACGATCAACTCCGTCTTCCATATAAAACAAACAAAGTCAATTACTATGTTCTGTGTTTGCAACTAACGTAAAGAGAAATGTTTTGTTTGTTTGATATTGTTTTGTTGGGTTAACGTCGCACCGACACAATTACAGGTCATATGGCGACTTTCCAGCCTTGATGGTGGAGGAAGACCCCCAGCTATCACTCCGTGCATTATTTTATCACGGGCAGGCACATGGGTAGAATCACCGACCTTCCGTAAAAGAGAAATGTGGCTGCAGTCTGAGATATTACTATATGCCTCATAAGAAATGCATAGTGTAACATATTTTATAACAAAAAGTGCCATTGATGTGCAGTTTCTTGTTTATTAACTTTCTTAATGTATTATAATACGTCAAAACTATGTTAAATGTATTTTAACCAATAGCCTGTAAATTTCTAAAATGGACTGGTCCATCATTTAATCTGGTCAGTACCAAGTATTATTTGGATGGGTGTTCACCGAAAATTTACTGACTGAATAGCGAACTGTGCAGACCATGATAAGACTACACGGACGTGCAGGCTGATCTTGGTCTGCACTGGTCGCAAAGGCAAAATCACTTGCCGCTAGCAAGCTAAAAGTTAATGTTTATTTTTTCTGTCACCGGACAAAAGCATTAGCTGATTCCAAATGTACCAATCTGTCAGATTCTATTTGCAGCATTTTCGTGCTTTTTGGTATTGCATGTTAATTTTCAGCAGGAGCATCTTTTTAGACTGAAACAGTGACTTATAAAATAAATGTCATCCATTCATTATCATGGCATTACCTTTACTATCGTATCCTTAGCAAAAGGTATACTTTTCTCCTAAGTCGAATGTTTATACATTTAAACATTGCGACTACAACATATGTTAGTAGAAAACACATGCGAGATTAGAAGACGGTGTGGATATATTGACTACTGTAGGATATAATATTATGACACTTCCGGTTCATAGACATTTTGATAAAGGGTCTCATTAAAACAAGGTTAAATGTGTTACAACTGTATCGATGTCCAAAGGACTCATGCTTTCCCTTTCTCTCTCACTTTTACTCACTCCCTCTCAGTAACAATTATGGGTAACATCTGTTGACAATCTTATTAAGTAGAACAATTAACTAATTTAAGCAGACTGCTTTCCCTGTATACAATTCAATGAAATCTTATTTCAGGTAAAAGGCGCTTAAAAATCATTAATCTGTCATACAAAGTGATGCTTGCAATTTAACCAGTGGCTCTGTCAGCAGGACATCTGCCTATGATATATTACATTCTTTGTAAGTTATTGTAATTTACGGAAATTTAATTCGTTGTAAGTTAAGTTGTTCCAACGATAAACATTTTCGCATTATTTAAAGCATCATTATATGATGTTGTCTTTTCGAAGCTGGCAACTGACACGACCTTGGCACATTGTAAAGATACCTGTGGTTTAATAATAGTATTATTGTTGCCAGAGAGTATAACAAAGTGTGTATTAATGGTTCTTCAATCGGTTGAGACAATGTCGAAATTTCCCGTGGCAATTCCATTATTACGAGTTTGTTTTATAATACTTTGTCTCCACCAATTCAGCCATTGTCCCAAAATGGCGAGAGTAAAAGTGTTAAGCTATATGTTGTACTGCCGTCAAGCGACGTTCAAGCGACGTGCAATACTGCAAACCAATGTTATTCCTCTTGCAACCTGCAAACTTGCAAGCATTGAGCGTTTAAACAATATTAGATTGTATTAGTCTTGCTAAAGACGTACTTAAACATGAAACAATTAACTATTGCACAATGTGATCATTATTTTGATCAGTTAAGAATGAAACGACAGCTGTACTTCTCATAGGTGTATAGAGATGAATTATTCCTGTACTGAGAACAAAAGATAACCTATTGTCTTCTTTAAAGAACATATGATCTCAACTTGACAACAGATCATTGCAAACTGAGTGCTATCGAACCTTTCTGTGCATTACAAACTTCCATTGTCCTTTAGCTTGCAAAATAAAACTACTGAGTTTATGTTTTAGTGATATTACCAAGTATAATGCGCAAGCTAACGCGAGTAAGAGAAGTAATACTAAAAGTGTATAATGTCATTATTGAGGGTCTTTCTTTCTTCGAAAAGATTTAGTTAGTGATGAATGTTCTTCCACATGCTATGTCTTCTAGTAAATATTAAATGTTGATGCCATAATGTTTGAACTTGCATAACAAATATCCCTATACATATGGAGTACTAGTATTTAATATGATTTTCAAACTCAAAATTGTCCTTCGCTACATGGATACAATCTAATCTTTAACAATATTAATGACAACTTAAACCTCATATGGAATCCTGTATTTATAAACAATAGTTACATTGAAGTTAACTTAAGGTATATATGAAAATACGAAGTCAGGTACCAGATTCTAATTCGTTAAATGAATGACACATATGTCTTGATGATAAAAGCGTACATGTCGAACTTTTCATGGTTAGTATCTACATTTTTGTCTGTATTTTTTATTTAATATTCTGTTTAATGTGTTATTACAAAAGTAATGAACAAATAATACGCAATATGAGTAAGTTTATATTACTTCTGTGTTGCGGACTTAAAGAGATTTTCATGAACATAAATGCAGTATGCCATTATGTATAAAAGATAATATGTAAGGGTAGATTTCCCGGAAGCACAGAACACCCAAAACACCCAAAACACAGCCATAAAACCATGTATCGCAAAGTAGGCCCACAACAAAAAGAAGCTATTATGGAAAAATATTGTAGACGGGTTGCTTCAAAAATCCAACAATAAGTACATTATAAATATATGCAAAATACAGAAAAATGAGGGTAGGGTGATAAGGGGTAGATAAAAGGGTCGGATATACGGGGAAGGTGGAGCACAAACCTAAAGACATAACGCTATATCCACACCATTTAAATTTTGGGTTGGGCGCGTGAAGTGTAAACCCTGTTCATGTGTGCATGCGTCCGTCCGTGTATTAGTCGTTTCTGGCTTATAACGTTATTTTGGTCCATTGGGTTTTGCTGTAGCATGGCACAAATGACCACCATAACAAGAGGATCTGTCGCGCATAATAACCATACCCTAACCTTCAGTGACAAATGTTTTATTCATGGATGAATTTTCAAATTCAAATAACTTGGCACAGATATTCACCATTACAAGACGTGTTACGTTTAGGACCAATACCCGTATCTTAATTGTCAAGGCCGATGTCCAAGACTTTAGGTCGTCTTTCCTGTCCGCACAATAAAATTTTAATTCATGCAAGAATAATAAAATAACTTGGCACAAGCATTTACTAGAATATGACGACGTGTCACTTTCAAGACCTATAACTTTAAGGTCAGTGTCACACCTTGTGTTCAAAGATTTTACCTGATGTTTCTTATCCAGTCTATAACTTTGTATGAGTGGATGGATATTCAAATGTCTTAGCACAACATTCACAATAAAAACACAACTTGTAACGTTCAAGACCAGTACCCTACATTAAAGTACAAGGGCACACTTTGAGATAAATGTTTTTATACAATTTGTTATACAGTCGATACCTTTTATATAAAGGGTATGCAGATAAATTTTAACAAACTTTTACCATAAAAATGGGATTCAAATCGTTCAAAGATGAAATAACTATTAAAGATATTTTTTCAATCCTTAAGCTCAGTATACTTGCTCCTTTTTGTATCCTTACATTAAAATGGGGATTTGTGTGGGAAGGGGTTCGCATCCTCTTCCTATGGACATATTTCTACTGTTTTTTTTTATTTCCGTTGATATTTATGCGAGTATTTCGTTTTAAGATGTTAAAGTGCCAACAAAAACAAAAATATTAATCCTGTAGACGCTGTGCAATGGATGTATCTCGCGATTTTTGAAATTAACTATATCATGCAATATTACATAATTATACTAATTTTATCAACATGTATTTATCGGCTTTAACCACATATAAATGAATTATTTAAAGGTAAGCGTGTACTATTGCGTGTAAATCACGTATTTATTTAGAAACCAAATGTGTATTGTACTATTTATTTGAACTGTCAAAACATGTTCCCAGCTTTCATTATATTCTATCCACGGCTATATAAGATTAACACGAAAGCCAGAAACATGTTTTGACAGTTCAAATAAATAGTACAATACATATGAACTGTACAAAAGAATAACAACAAAAAAAAAATATTGTGCCAGGTTTTTCCATTGCATTGAAATCAACCAAATCAGATTGACAAATGTTGTAGCACATGAGCTGTATAGTAGTCTGTGTGCATGCGAGTATCGTTAATGCGTGTCACTACCAGGGGCGCTCGGCGGGATAGTCGGAAGGAAATTTGTCAGTGATCGTATTGGCGGAGGATAATTTAGCATGTATACTGGAATCTGACTGGTAGTGGTGGTCGTGCTAGTTGATTAGCAGGATGGTCGCCTTTCTGGACGAGCGACCATTGCATTTTAGAATAAATTATTCCGTTCTTTGAAAAATCTGTCTTATTAGCGAGATGGTCTTAATTCTGGGATGGTCATAAGTAGGAATTCCACTATAATATTATACCGCTTCGGGATAAAAGGTTTTTAAAGAAAGAAATTCATTAGAGTATTTGTAATATAAAGATAAGCTAATGTTTGCTATTGATATTGTAACAATAGTCTTTCTCCTTGTAACAGTTACGCCATCTGTTGACAAGTCTAATTAAGCGAAACTATGAAGTTATTTAAATCGATTGCATTTCTGAAAACAATTTAACGATTTCAATTAAAGGGGGATTCATAACGAATGTCGCATAAATCTACCATACAAAGTGATGCAAACTATATCAAAATAGATATTGACTATGTCAGTTTCGCATTATTATTGTATTAAGGTAGCAATTAATAGCACAACAAATACAAGCATTATTTTCAGCCGTACATAATATTGAATGGCGAAATATAAAAAACAAAACGATTATCTTTATAATGTCTATATTTCTAAAACAACTGGATGTCTTAAATGTGAAATAAGAATTTTAAGTGAGCATCGTGTTTTAGAATAATATTTAGGTCTTGGACTACGGCTCGTGTATTTATTATGAAATGTGAAACCGGATGTATTTTAACTCAAGGACGTCTAAGAAAAAGCTATTTTAGAGACACATAGTTTCTTGTAAGGCGTTAAGGTGATGACAATGTTTTCGGCGATGGACAAAGACCAGGCTTTCAATGTCAGTCTGGTAAGTCTTTTATAAGTAAACATGATACTGTTCTGTCCTGAGTACAGCAGATTTAAAGCACACATGCTAATGTATGGTTCGTTATTCTGTGGTCCTTTTCATTTACAAGTATTTTTAATAGGTATGGCTATTTCAATTCTACTTTATAAATCATTACTCTTAAACCAATATGTAGAAACAAGGAGAAGAGGACTTCTAAAGATATTTTTGTAGTTTAAAAATTAGGATTTGTCCTTTTTACTGCCCATGATCTGATACGTAGAAAACGACAAACTCATTATTTCATGAAAAATGTATTTCATAAAATAGTATGTGAAGGTAAGCTGGGCAACGAAACATTTACTCTTACTGAAAATGTAGCAGTTTGTACTTTTGAACAGTTCTTTAACTATCATATTGAAAATAAATAAATGCTACATTTTATGTAAGAGTCTCAACAATTTGTATGCCCGCAGAAATGTGTTAGACAATCAATATTACTAAATACAATGACAAAGAAATTTTACATTTCATGTTAAGTATAGAACACGTAGTTTTAATACAGGACCCAATGTATGTCCAAAACTCAAGAAGCTTTGGCAGAAAGTCTGTCCTGCTTCTTCAAATTTGAAAAGTATATAATTTACCATGTGATAGCAGTGGTCCATGTAGGAGGTAACAAACACGTTAAATGAATCTTGTTGATACTGTGATGCACATTTAGAGGTTTGCTCATTTCAAGGATTTAAATTAATAACATATTTTCTTCCTCTGATCATTAGCGTCAATAAATGACATTGCCTGTGTAGGCGC
Organism: Mercenaria mercenaria; assembly: GCF_021730395.1. Classification (NCBI taxonomy): domain Eukaryota; kingdom Metazoa; phylum Mollusca; class Bivalvia; order Venerida; family Veneridae; genus Mercenaria; species Mercenaria mercenaria. Next base: position 253,341 of record NC_069377.1, on the reverse strand, counting down.
TTGCTACGTCAAGATTTTCGTAATGTTATACATTTGACATTTAAAAATGTTGTTTGCCGAAAATATAGCCAGCTTTATTTTTTCAAAATATGACAAAAGGTTTATACCTATATTAGCTTATGTGCTGACTAAGATATTCTGAATGTTCGGAGGAATTTGATAAAAGTGAAAAATATGTAAATTAGAAATATAATATATACATGTATCAACTGTATTATTTGGATTTTAACAGCAAATATAATCTAGCCCTTGGTTATTGTATCAGGTTGAAATCATCTGCGTGTGCATATCTAGCATTTGAATATATTTAGAACCAAATCTAGTTTAGTTCAGTTTTACTTTCCTTTGACTTGATTTATGTAAAAGATTCAAGTTTTATTCAGTCGACATATTACAGGCTGTAACTAATGTTATTCTATATCTATTTTATCTATCCAATCTCGAACGTTCATTTGCAACACGTGACCGCACAATATATTACGGTATTTGGACGCACGTGCGTACAAAAATCTTGTATTTTCTGTATTCGGACGCATGTGCGTGCCAAAAATTCTGTATTTTCTATATTTGGACAGTCCCATGTTAAACATACGATAAAGCCCGAAACACGTGAAAATGTTCCGAATGTAAATCGGATGTAGTAGGCGCTCTATGTACAAAGTTTGATTATGCGTTGTGTTTGTTTACAACACACAAAAACGATTCAAGTGATGGTAATGCTATCTGATTTAGAACAAGTTTCAGAAGAAGAACAGGTTTTCCCAAATAGAAATTATATAGATCTAGATCTATACAGATATAATTGGAAGAAAATCTTATTGATTGGAAAAATCTATTATTTTGTCACAGGTTGAGAACATTTTGAATGGCAGAGGCTAGGGGTCTGGCAACCGGACCTCTAGACAACCCGTACAGGAAAACTGCAAATTTAGACTTGTCCGTTCTCTAAATCCAACATTTTTCATCCGATCTTCACCAAACTTGCTGTCAATGTTTGTGGGCATAATATCTCGGCGTAATATGTGAACATCCGTGGCAGCGGGAGGGCGGTCGGCATCCAAAGCATGTCCGCTCTTTAATTCAGTTTTCATCGGATCTTCACTAAACTTATTTGTGGGCATAATATCTCAGCCAAGTATTGTAACCACCCAAATCGCCAAATAGCTGTTGTAGGGAGGTTGCACCTTATAATCCAATTAATACTGATACGCAGAAAAACAACATTCAATGAAAAACGTATATTACGTATGAAGTGAAATAAATATAGAATGAAAAAGGCTATTTAGGGCCTAACATTGTTCTGCATAATATATATTTGCACTCATACTAAGCTGGGAAAATACAGAAAAGGCAGGAATACAATGTTCAGTGAAACATTTTTAATTTAAACTAAGATAAAATAGATATAGAATAAAAAGGTTACTTAACATTGTACTGTACAATACGAGATATATTTGGACTCGTACCAAGCTGAGAAAACCATATTGGACGAGCCGCTAGGCGACATCCAATATGGTTTTCTCAGCTGGATACTCGTCCAAATATATCTCCGTATTGTACAGAACAATGTTAAATAACCTAATAGTATCTTAATTAAACATGTATGCATGATTGTGATATTTATATTTCTTATCAATTCAATACAAGTTATGTTTCATTGACATGGTACAGTGTATAAATAATGTTGTTGTTTGTTGGGGTTTTTTTGTCAATTAATTATAAAATACACTCTTTCTGGCTGTGATTGCTGTGCTTCGTACATCCGGGAAATCTTCTCAAACCTTTTGTTTTTTAGAATTCCGCAGCTTATTTTGTAGTGTTTTTGTCAGTAGATGTCAATGTCAATGGCCTGATATCTGAAACAAGGTCATAACATTAAATGATATACACATTACATTTCTTATAGTGATGCAAGTTTTCGCAGGGATTTCGAAATACAGTCAACTTTCAATCAGACAACAACAAAATGAATTTCACAACAGTCTGCAAACCTTCGATTCTGCAAATAATTTATTAAACCCCTGCTTATAAAAATGTACCAAGGACACATGGACAATGCTAGTCTGCACGAATCTGTCACTGAAAATTTACTGACTGAATAGCGAACAGGCAGACCATAATCAGTCTACACGGACTTGGTCTGCACTGGTCGCAAAGGCAGAATCATTTGCCGCCAGTAGGCTGAAGGTTAAAAGCGGGACGATGAAATCGACTTTTCCTCTTCAAATTTTTTTTTTCTATTTTATACTGGTATCGTATTATGTAACATATTAATCTAATGTGTCTCATGAGTTAGCATCACTTTTATATTACCCAGCATAGCCATTGGCACTTAAATGCTCAACAGTGGTAACAGATTAGACTCAACAGTCCTCCAAAAGGGTTGACCTTACGTCGTTTTATCCTGCGTAAGACCGGGCCTACGGTCTTTACTACCAATAATTTGCTGCACTAGCTAATATAGATATCCGTGGCTATATTTCACTAGAATATTTTATGTTAAGATATTAACTTCACATGCAGAAAATCCTCATCAAATATATTTAACTTTACTAGATTTATAAATTAATAGTGTATGTAGAGCTACATGCATAATCAAATGTCATGCTGTAACAGTCCAGTCGGATTGTTTAAACATTTCCAGTTTTTTAGTGGTGGTACACATTTATACTGTGTTCTGCCATATATGTATGAATTATGTACTACTAGTATTTGTAACCTAATGCATAGTACTGTTAATAGACATAAACTTGTTAATTCTATGTTTACATATTAAACTGTCTTAAGTATTTGCTCATTTTTTTTAAAATATGAAATTTGGAACTACATGTAGTATATCTTTAAGAAAAAAGTATTGCAACTTCCTTGATAGCACGGATGTTGTCTAGATACACTTGTTTACAGTATGTACTCGTAGCACACGTCTTGGTTAGGTATTATCATTTCTTTGAAAACCATGTTTGAAAAACCTAAACAAAATCATCAATACATTGCCTTGTTTATAACAATCTGTCAAAGAACCTCAGCAAATAGACAATGTTATCTAAGGAAATTCTATTTAAGTAGGCGCGATGGACACTATGATTTTGTTCAACTGGGTACTACTTTCTTCTCTAAAAGCTATTTAAATGTTTCATGTAACAAATGTTGTATATCAAAAACAAATCGAAAGTGCACTTGAATTTCCCCTCCACTTACTGTTTTGATCTTTGGATAAAAACTGGAAAAAACACGTCAAATGACATGTAAGAAAGTGTATTTGAGACGAGCGGATAAACCTGTGTACAAAAAGTCTAAACATTATGATGTTCTTACAAAAAGCCAACTTGTCCCGATACATTTAATAGTAGGAATTTCCACGTAAAACACCGGTTTTCAAATAGTACATGAAGAAATGGGCCTTTCACTACATAATTATTGAATACAATTCTTAACAATAGTTAATGAGATACCTATTGGTTCTTGTCAGTTAAATACCTTTTCCGTGTGTAATTGCTCATCAAATGTATTCTCACGCTGTGATCATGTACAAACAGGTCTCTAATTAACTGACTTTAGCTGTATATCAACTTCAGAACAGTAGTGAATGTGAACAGTCTCATATAATAGAACTTTGTCAAGTGAATACGTTTCTGATTTCAACATCAAATGGAATGTGCGAATAAACCACCACAAAATGTTTAGCAGTGGCTCTGTTGCATTAAGGCCGCTGGCTTCGAATCACTAACCCTGAATATGTATGTCCGAGCTCCATTTTGGTCGCCTTGTGATGAAGCCATCAAAAAGTTATTTGATTAAAAGTCGGTGTCAAAAGCTAATTATTGGTATCTTATAATAACAACAACAACTTTAAGAATGTACTATCACCAAAGTAGATTCATTTTATTTTACAGCTAGTGAAGTCACCCATTCTGAATATATATGTTAGCGCTTAGTCATTAAGAAATTTTCTGTCACAAATACCGCAACTGTTACAGCTATTCGTCTATAAAAGTGGGAGTGTTCATAACTATTAGTCTTAAATCAAACGATTCAATAGTTAATATGCTAATATGATAATTATTTTGGGAAAAACATATAAACACTTTTGTGCGAAAAGCTAACGTTAGAGTTTCACGATGAGCAAAGATCCGGATCAGCCTGCACACCATACTGTTCATTTATTAATTCAGTACTTTTTCAGATCCGACTGCACGGATGTTTACTGGTCGCTAAATCCTAACGTTGGTTTTTGCACAGCTGCGCTAAATCATTTCTATATTTTAAATGTCGCAATTGTCAATACAGAAATGATGATTTGAATTTGTTGTTAATTTGTTTTCTCTAAATAATGATTTCAACTTAAGCTTTATGCATTTAGGGTAACACATTATTTATTATATATATAACATGTCTGAAATATGAACCTGTTTACATCAGGGTTAATGAAACAAAGGACACAGCAGAAAAGAATTATTAGAACATGTAGGTATCTTGTTACGCATTGTTTATCAAAACACACCATCTCCACCGTCCGCCGTGCTAAAAGGTAATATGACATCGCTTTTATACAAACACTAACTTTCATGAGATTATTTCTTCAATTTATAACATTAAACAACAGTTGTGTTGCCATTTGGTCATTCTTTTGCTCGGCAATAGATCATTCTCGGTCAAAAGCACATTGAAGAATTCGGTTGAATATGCCCTGGCACACCCGAGGGCTACAGTTAATTCATTAAATGTTACAATCTTGGATAATTTAATAATTCTAATAACATAATGGAAAAAAAACATTGTTCAAGTACATTTAAATTTCAAAATAATCCATGTGCTTTTTAACATCAAACATATTTTTCAACATTGACTTTCTTGTAACTGATATAAATAAACGACGTAAAAGAAATAGAAGGTCATAGGTGTAACTTAAGGCTTTTATGACCTGTGTATTTCTGGAAACTGCATTCAAAGAGTAAATGCTTGAAATCAGTCATTTGTATAAGACCCTATTTATGGAACCAAAAAAAGGACATTTTGTTGTAATGAAAAGGTTTGCTACTTAGACCCATTCTAGTCACTGAGAAATATATACTGAATACAAAATTAGTATTTGCTTTTTTAAATGCATATATATGCTATTTGATATATAATGGTACCACATACGAACTTTCAATATGTACACAGGCGTACCTGCAACAGCTTAATATAGCGGCCGAGTATCAGCTTTTTAGTATTGAAATGTAATTGCAATATGGCTAGAAATCAAACGTTCGTGTTAAAGATGTGTAGCCGGATGGTAAACAATTAATAGATATAATTGATGATCTAACAAACTATCACACTGGAATTTCCCTAGACTGTCGAAAGTGACGTCACCAATGCCATTGATAATAACATAAACATGTCATGTATAAATAGCATGCATAAACTGTAGTACAAAAATCATGATAAAGTAGGATACGAGGAAAACAAAAGTTCAATATGCGAATGAAATAGTTTCTACTTTTGCAATCGCCGTTTACGTAGAACGTTATACATGTAGTATATTTGTAATAATTAAAATACTGAAAGATTTTCAATGCAGAAACGGAAATGCCCGGTAAATATTTTCCTACTGCGCTATTTTGTATGTGTATGTTGGCAGCATACAGTATTTTACATATGACAACATTAAATTAAGTAGATTTAATTGCGGGGTGGGGGTGAAATGTTGGATTGAAATACCTTGACACAAAAGATCACCATATTAATACGACGTGTAGCATGAAAAATCCGTGTCCTTATTTTAAAGGTCAAGGTCATACTTGCGTTTGCTTACCCTCCTTGGAAAGTTTTGTACAAAAATACAAAAGTTAAAGACCGGACCTAAACAATAAAGCAAAATCGTTGATCATTTGTGACCTTGCCTCTAGGTTAGAACTTTCGACCTTAAACGCAACACATCTCTAGAAATGGTAAATGTTTATTCCAAGTTGTAAAGTGGATATCCATCCATTCATAAAAATGTGATACACCAAACACGAAACATTATACTTTTAGTTCTAAATGTGACATAGACCTTAAAAGGTACAGACTTTGAATATGACACTTTATCTTGTTATGTTGAATGTTTGTACCATGATATTTAATTATTCATGCATGCATGAAAAGTTTTGGAGCAGTAAAAGGACATTGACCTTTGAGCTAGGAGTCTTGATATTGCACGCTACACGTCAACTTATGTGGTAGTCATTATGCAATGGTATTTTGATATCCAGGAATGCATTAATTTCTAGAGACGAGAAAATTAATGACTTGGCAATTTAGAACTTCCGTGACCTTTGAGCTAGGAGTATTGATATTGCACACGACAATCAATCTTGTAATGGAAAAAATGTGCCAAGTTGCCAAGTGTTTGAATAACCATGCGTGCATAAAAAGTTACAAAAAGGACAATAAACTTTAAATATTTTACAACTAAGAGTGACCTTGTCCTTCGAGCGAGCGGCACACCGTCTTGTTATTTGTTATGGCGGTTATTTCAAGTTATTTCAAAATCCATCAGTGTACAACAAAGGTAGAGCAAACGCAATATTGTGCACACACGGACTCGCGCTAAAACGCGTCCATACACGTACAGATGTTACACTATATGCGCTACACCCATTCAAACTTACTCTAGTTATTTTCTCTTCCCGTCGAATCATTAGTAGATCAAATTTACCTGCACCGGTTCGCGGGACCACATTTCAATGTGGTGGAGATTCACTTTTGAACACACATTGAATACAAAACACATTTGACAATTTACTATTTCTTTTAATTTTAAATCATTCTCAGAATACTAACAATTTTCTTTCCAAATAATGAATACAAATAATATATAATTTCAAACGCACCTTTTCCGAGATAAAATTGACTATAATACTTCCATATAATTTCTTGTGTGAATGTAAAAATACTGCCGTAAAAACCCGTGTATTTATAATAAAGTATCCCGCCAAAAATGAAAATGCACAATAAAAGTGTAGAAATCGTGAAATACGTGAATTTTTCCCGCCTTTTATGAAGTCATAATAGGAGCAAAGAAATATAATAAAACTTAAATAATATGAGGAGTAAAGAGATCGAAGATAGAAGAATTTTCTGAGGAGCAAAGAATTACTTATTAACATCTAAGTATAGCTATAATTAGTTTTATCGAAAAATCACATGTTTAGGTGATCAAAAATAACGTTTCCTTAAACAAATATTGTGATTTATAAACAATTTCATATAAATATAAACAAAATATACAAAAACATCGTGTATTCCACGACACTCCTGCCACGGAGGAAGATTCATAGTGTTCATGATTATAAACAAGAGAAATACAATCCTTTAAATCCTCATTTCAGTTTTCTGTGTAGAACCACACATCATCCTTATGATCACTATTGCTATGCTGTTGTCAACATCTCTTTTCAGTTTCGTCATCAGTCACTGTACTATCATCCTTAACATTTTCATTCTTTTTATCTTCAATCATTTTACCATCATCGTCATCTTTTATCCGATATTTTTTTTTTATTTTCATCTCTAACTGAATTATTTTCGTCTTCAACAATGACCACTTTTATCATCACTTTTAATACTATCATTGAATATGTAGCACAGAACTTCAAAACTCAACTGCCTTTATACAAACTCACAAAGAATAACACTTTCTTTGAATATATAAAACACAACTGTCAAATTAAACTGTCTTTATACAAGCTCACAAAGAATAACACTATTTTTGAATATATACACACAAAACAAATAGGTCATCAACTCATATTTAGTTCCTTTAATTCCTTCTGAAAAACAAAACTCAACAACCTTTACACAAAGCACAAGGAATAAAATTATCATTAAATATATAATACACACAGCATGAACCATTCAGTCATGCTTAGTTCTTTTAATTTTAATAAAATCCAGACATGAATGTAATCATAAATCTAAAACTGCCATCGAATCTAACACCACAAATATTTCATTTTACTGAATAAATTCCTCTTACAGGAATTTACTTTAATCACTATTTAACAGGTCCTTGATCCTTCGTTTTGCAAGATCTGCAGCTTTACGTACCACACGTCTACTTTGATCTTTTGTCGGTTGAATATGAATGTTTCCTCTTTGATCCTCTGTCGATGTCTTCACTTCAGATTCTCTCTGGCTGTAACACTCAATTCGGTAAAGTAAATTCAAAGGTCTACCAAGAACTTTCCCGGAAGTTATTTTCACTTTTGCAGATCTGATCTGCTCATCCCGACTTTGAAGAAACTCACATATGCGTCCCATTCTCCAAACACCGCGAGGCAAGTCATCTTTTATCAGAACCACATCTCCAACTTGAGCACTATAATGTGACTGTTTGTTCGTTGACTAATTCTGACTGCATACATTCACGAAGGTTTGTCAGATACTCTTCTCTCCAGATCCTCCAGAATTCGTTTAAGACACGTTGCCCCTTTTTTCCATATTGTCAGAAGTTTAACACTTGTGTTTTTATACGGTGAATAGTCAGAATCAGTGTCTTCTTTGGTTGTTTCTGGAATACCAATTTTCGGGTTCAAACTCAGAAAATGATTTGGTGTAAGTGTAATGTTTAAGTTAATGGCATCGTTGACATACACCAATGGTCTTGAATTTGCTGTTGCTTCAACTTCCTTCAACAGTGTTTGTAACTGAATTAAAGTGAGCAGTTTATGACCTAAAGATTTACGAAGCGATCTTTTTACAACTTCTACCAATCTTTCATATGCTCCTCCCATCCAAGGAGCCAATCTACAATGAATTTCCATTTGATTCTGGAATTGGCAACATAGGACTGCACTTCATCATTTTGGCAAACACGTCTCCAAATAGTTTTTATTGTTTCACTTGCAGCCTTGAATTGAGAGGCATTATCACTAAGAATTTCTGTCGGTGTACCTCTTTGAGATACAAATGGTTTGAAACAAAATAGGAATTCCTCTGCAGACATGTCTTGTAAGAGTTCCATATGAATAGCTCTAGTTACCAGGCAAGTGACTAGGCACACCCATGTCTTCCTTGGTCCATCCTTTGTTTTTATTTGGAGTGGTCCGAAATAATCAAGTCCAATTTTCGAAGAAAGAAGTGACTCCTGTACTCTAGAAGATGGCAAAGGCGCAAACGCCGGCATCTTGTATGGTCCGCCTTCAAAGTAACGACAAGTTCTACACTTTCGTAACACAGATTTCACCATGGAACGTCCTTGAGGAATTCAGAATCTGAATCGCACCTGAGAAAGTGTCTGCGAAAAACCACTATGAAAGTTTTATTTATGAATCTTTTCAATAATCAAGAGCGTAAACCATTAACATTTTGGGAGTAAGATCGGTTGTCTTGCTCCTTCCGTCAATCCTGAATTTTTTAATCTGCCTCTACTCCTAAGAATTCCTTCATCATCGATGAAAAGTCCTAGCTGTCTCTAGAGAGTTGCCATTTTCTTATTATATATTCCAGTCAAAGTTTCATTGAAATTTTTCTTCTGTAAATACACGATCTACATTTTCTCCGAAACTTCCAATTCTTTAGACGTCAATGAACCACTTTCACATTGTTGTATCTTGATTTTCTTTATGAATCGTAAAGCGAAGGCAGTTGTACGAATCAATTTATCAAGAGAAGAGAACTTTGTACTTTCTATCCCAAAAGGAGCACATATATTGTCACGGATACGGTCTTTATCTATTGTATTTGAAATTAACACATTTTCCTCGTCATGAAAAACGGTCTCTATATTTCCAGAATTACTTTTCACAACCCTTGTACTTTCCATCTCTGTATCCGAATCTTCAGTATCATTATTCACTATTTCAGAGGACATCTCGAGGCTTTCTGTTAGCCATTCTGGACCATTCAACCAAAGTTTGTTGTCGTACAAATCAGTTATAGTCGCTCCTCTCGTTGCAATGTCCGCTGGGTTTTCCTTTGAATTCACATAGCTAATCCTAGTTGCGTCATATGACTTGATCTCTTTGATTCGGTTATTAACGGACATAGGTAATGATTTATTTGTTTTCAACCATCCTATCACACATTGTGAATCCGTCCAAATATATGATCCATTAATTTCCAGTTAGTTTCAATTGCTCATGTACACATTTCAAACACCTCACACCTATTAAGACACCCATTAATTCTAGCCGTGGTACTGACATCGTTTTAACGGGTGCTACACGTGATTTGGCAAACACAAGATCAACTTTCACATCGCTACTACTCTTCTGATAAAGGTAGACAGTAGTTGCATACGACTTCAGAGATGCGTCACAAAAACACAGTAAAGTGTATGTAATATGCTCCTCATGTTTCATGGACAAGCATCTTTGGAATGAAAACTTTGAGATCTTACTCACGTCTGACCTTATTTCTGACCATGTTTCTTTTATTTCTTCATCTTCTATCACATCATCCCATGAAAGCTTTTGTTTCCAAAGATCTTGTAACAATAGTGTTACTTTGAGCAGTGTAGGAGAAATCATTCCTAATGGATCAAACACTGATGCAATCACCTTGAGAATCAATCTCTTTGTCAAGCCATTGTTTTCATTTACTATGTTAGGTTGTTTTATTGAAAATGTATCCAACTGATGATTCCAAGTATGACCAAGAACACTGGTTTCTTTCATTTCAGCCCGATCTTGCAAGGCTATTGAATTATTCACTTTATCATTGTTTGATAGCCATGCCCTTAGATTCATGGAAGCATCATTGAATATTTCCTTTGACTTCAAATAGAGGTCAATAGCGTCAGTTTCTGTTTTTCTCCAGTCACAGCGTTGTCAACATAGATGTCATTTGGCTAGCTATTTCTGTGTCATATTTTTCCAAATGGCTTTCTACTGTGGCACCCAGTAGGAAGAGGCTTCAAATCACGCCGAATGGTACACGACAGAATCTATATTCTTGTATATTTTCCGTCTCAGTAGTTGGATTTTCACATGATTTCAACCAGAGAAATCTAGTCACATTACGTTCACTTTCTTGTAAGCCTATGTGAAGGAATGCCTTTTCTATGTCTGCTATGATAGCTATATTATGTAGGCGAAATCTCATCAAAAGTCCACATAAATCATGGAGCAGTACTGGTCCTCGATACAAGCATTCATTTAAACTGTTGTATTCTGGTTTACATTTAGAAGAAGTATCGTAAACTATGCGTACTTTTGTTGACTTTTGAGGATTCATCACTGCATGATGTGGTATATAGTGTATCCTATCACCTTTGGTATCATTTACTTCCTCTATAATTCCTTTCCTTAGTTGCTCCTGAATAACAGAATCATACTTTTCCAACAGTTCTGGTTTATTTCTTGACCTTTTAACACACGATTTGAATCGCCCATACGACAGTTCTTTATTCACTGGCAACACTTCTTTCCCTTCCTTCCAAGGCCTAGTAACGTAATATCTTCCGTTTTCAATTGTAAATTCTTTCATGATCTCTTTATCCTCAGATGTAACTTTGTTATCCACAACAGCTATAGCTTCAATGTTCCAAAGGTCTTCGAATTCCGGTTTCGTAGGAATCGAACTATCAATACTTTGAAAACCTTGTGTTTTAGTTCCACTGTTCCCGTATGTTAAAATCAACATATTTTTTTCGCTTCCTGTTTCATCACAATTTTCGTCTGTTCTTCCTGTAAGTAACCAACCTAACTTAGATCCAAGCAGGTATAATCCAGGCTGAATTTCTATTCTTTGTGACAATACAATATCAAGATAGAAGTCGTTGCCTATCAGTAACTCAATACTTGAATATTCACTCCCTTTTGGAATAGTATCTGCTAAATCTACACTGTGAATTATGTCTTTGACGCCATCTTTTCTCAACACGCTTATTTGTCTCCTTTGTATAGTTCCACTTATGACAGGAACAATACTTGCAGTTATGTTCATATGTTCTCCATTTTTCAATTTGAGACGTAACGTTGTTCATTGTGTGCGAACTCTTTTTATGTCTTTGCTCCCAAATGTCACCAACTTTATTTCTTCTTCCTTTTCTTTCTTTAAGTTTATTTTCTCTGCTAGTTTTTCCGTAATATATGTCCTTTGTGAGCCACAATCTAATAGGATTCTCACATCAGCACATTTGTTGTTATGAGGACTCACGATCTCCGCCTTAGCAGTTTGCATCAGAACCATTTCTCCCGAGGATATCATTACATTTTCTTCTGATATATTAGCTGCCTCGGTAGAGTCGATTCCTTCAGCTTCTTCAATTTTGTTTTGTGTTGTTTCTCCTGATACATTTGCTGTTTCTCTCCTCACTGGACCTTTAAACATTTTTGGACAGAGACTCCGATGATGTACATTTGATTTGTCACAGTAAACACAGATTCTACTACTTTTACAGTCAGAAGACGTGTGCCCTTCCCTTAAACATCTAAAACAACATCCATTTAGTTTTGATTTTCTTTCATCAATGGTTTTGTATTTAACACATTCATCACTCAAGTGATTCTTGTTGCAATATCTACATGTCCTAGCAGACTGAAACGAAGAACCATCTTTTTCATTTTCAACTTATACTCCTCCTGAATGGTTTGACGTGGACGGTCCTTTATAACCACTGAAATTACTCAAAGGTTTACTTTTTGGAGGTCTTGATTTATTTACATATTGAACTGAGTCACCTTGAGGTTTTGGTTTGTCAGATTTTTCCCTTGAAACTATGTACTGACGGAGCAGATCGCGCAAATTTTGAATAGATCACTTATTGTCAGCATCTTTCTGTAGTTCAAGTTGAAGAAGAACTTCATTGGGAAGCTTGCTCCTTATCATAGACACGGAAACGTGTTGTTCTAAATTTTCATGCATCACTTCTAAACTTCTTAAATGACGTTCAATCTTGTCAAAAAAGAATCTCAATCCTTCTGTAGTATTCTTCGGTGGTATGACATTCATGATACCCTTGTAGTGTAAATCAATTATATCTTGTTGGTCGCCAAATCTTTCGCGAAGAATCTGAATTGCTACACTATAATTCTCGTTTGATAATGTCAAACCAATAATAGCACTTCTGGCTTCACCCACTAACTTTCCCTTTAAATAATTGAACTTATCTACAGGTGAAAGTATATCATTTTTGTGTATGGCACTTTCAAAGGAATCCCAGAATTCAGTCCATTGAAGTCGATTTCCATTTTTGGTGATTTCACCGTGTTTGCACTTTTAATCTTCAAATTATATTGTTTTTCGAAAAACTGTTGTTGCACCTCCATTTGCTCCTCATTCCTCTTTTGTTGTTTTTCAAAAAAATCTTGTTGCATCTTCATTTGAAGTTCACACATTTTTTGTATTACAGTATCTGCTCCTTTTTTTACCTCTGGTTTCGATTCTTCATTTTGTTTCGTAATGTCCCTTTGAACGCTTTCAATTTTATACACAACACTCATTGCTTTATCCTGCAAGACTGAATCATTGTCTATCACTGTTTGTAAGAATTCACTATCACTATCTCCGATGGCTAGTGCAATTTTTTCAGACTGAATAGCCGGCTTTTCCATGTAAGCATTGATCTTTAACTTGCATTCCTGTAATTTGTGTTCTAATTCAGTATGTTCCTCGCTTACCATGAATTCTGATCTAGATACCATTAGGTACTCTCCATTTTCTATCTCTTTATTCACAAAATTATAAAAACGTATCCGTACACCTTTTAAATATGACAAATTAGTATCTCCCATAATGAATTATTCACACCTGTATTCCACTTAATGAAATAGAATTGATATAAACTATATCATAATAAAAATGTACTCACATTTCCTTATTATTTCTCACTAAACAGTTTTCAAATTTCGTATCCGTTCTCCCTGTTTCCTTCTCACAACTAGAGGTCATCATTCTTTCCGCTTCCAGAATTTTACATCACTTGCATTTTTTCAATACACTGAGTGACTTTACACAAACACAATTCCAAATTTATAACACGTGACTGTTTTCCATATTGCACACGACATTTCCGTATCTTCACAATAGACAGGACTTTCAATTTTTCACTTTCAGACTTTCACAAAACGAGATTAAAATCCAAACAGAATATGATGTTCCATGTTACAGAATTGCACAAAGTTTCCAACATCATCTTCGACACAGATTTATCCCTTTGAATCACGTTTAAAATTTTCCCTTTTGAAACACTTTTTATCCGGTTCGCGGGACCATTTCAATGTGGTGGAGATTCACTTTTGAACACACATTGAATACAAAACACATTTGACAATTTACTATTTCTTTTAATTTTAAATCATTCTCAGAATACTAACAATTTTCTTTCCAAATAATGAATACAAATAATATATAATTTCAAACGCACCTTTTCCGAGATAAAATTGACTATAATACTTCCATATAATTTCTTGTGTGAATCTAAAAATACTGCCGTAAAAACCCGTGTACTTATAATAAAGTATCTCACCAAAAATGAAAATGCACAATAAAAGTGTAGAAATCGTGAAATACGTGAATTTTTCCCGCCTTTTATGAAGTCATAAGAGGAGCAAAGAAATATAATAAAACTTAAATAATATGAGGAGTAAAGAGATCGAAGATAGAAGAATTTTCTGAGGAGCAAAGAATTACTTGTTAACATCTAAGTATAGCTATAATTAGTTTAGGTGATCAAAAATAACGTTTTCTTAAACAAATATTGTGATTTATAAACAATTTCATATAAATGAAAACAAAATATAGAAAAACATCGTGTATTCCACGACACCTGTCTTCATTTCATTTTTCAAGGATTAGTCTTTTTCGACAGGATTGACTGGGAAAGACACATTTACACAAATATGCTATTTACACAACAAGAACGGTAGGAGATTTCCCGAAAAGAATCTGTAAAATCTTTACAGATCAGACAAACAAACCGGGTGTTTAGTTGCGCTCTACACTGTTTTTAGGATTATATTAGTACTATAGACGGCTACTTTGTGACATAAAGTACATTGGAATTAGTATTTGGTATCATCCATGAACTTCTTCGGACATAAGCTATGTAATGCAATATGTGATAGATATAATAGACAAATTTTGTTCAATGACTTGTCTTCATTTTTCTTGAAGTCATTCTTCAAATGCAATGTAATGAACATGATTATTGTTCACAGTGCCGTGTTGACTATTGAGTCATCAGTTATAGAATGAACTTGTTTTTCAAATAACCTTACCACATCCGTGAATTGCTGTTGCACAAAATTAATTACTCGAGGCAATTGAGCCAAACAAAACTAAGATAAATATGTTCTAAAATTGACTGTTTAACAAAATAAGCAGATTATATACATGTAGCCCATTATGTTTTACGTGAATTCCGTTGATAACATTACCAGAAAAGTCTTACAGTAAAGAGTGATTTTGTTAAACGGAATATATACTAGTAGCACTAACAAGCTTTAATCTGAAGCAGAATACATAAATTCTCAGACAATTCGCTATCTTACGTGACATGCTGCAACACAGATGCTGATAAACAAGTCATTGCGATAGGTAGCTAATTAACGAGTTTGCTTTACAACTAGACAATAATCAAGAATTGTCAAGATTTCCTGATCGTTGACAGGCGATGTTGATTGATTACTATCATAACAATGGACATACGTGTGTAGGCAGATGCCACTTTATTAGCAATGAAATACAATTAGAAAAAAATCAAAATAATTCTGGAATACTTTGATTCAGTGTGAAAGTGTTTCGAAATCGATTTTAGTTTATACTAATTTGTTTTAGCTCGATTGAAATGAAAGCTTTGAGCTTATTGGAACCACTCTGGGTCCGCTTCTCGGAAAATCCAGTACTGGTGTCATATGAGAAGCATCGCCGTGACCCCAGTCGGGCCCGTACCCACGACCCCTGGACTGAGCGGCCGACACCTTATCCACTAGACCACTGCTCCCCATTGAACGTAGTATAATCATTTTGAATAATATAGGTAACTGATTATGTCGTTACACACTGCCAAACTTCTGAACTCATATTTACTTTAAAACTGTCAACATTAGATTGACAGTTCACATACTAGTCTTGTGTAGGAAGCGCAATTTATACAGGAATAAGTGAACCAGAAATCAAAATGCACACAAAGAGCAGAATAACAAATAGTGTTTTGTTATATATAATTATGCAAAACATACATGTTTTAACAACATGTGAACAAACATTATCTTTTAGGCAAAAGCTTCACATAAATTATTCTCTTGAAAACAAATGTTCATCTGAAATGTGTAGAACACATTCGATTCCCTTTTCTTAGTTACAGATCAGCTCATGCGGAAAACTCACTTTCCGTTTTTCGTCGAAGGAAAAGTCTTGTATAGCGAGGAATTCCTCCGAGTACTGCCTTATTCGACTCAGAGTACCGATTGTTATAGTTTTATTACTTTAGCGGAATTTCGTCGAGTCACTCTGAGAAATTACTTGAGGGAACTCCGAGTCGAAATTATACAGGTAACACTATAATGATTTCAGGTATTTTATGGCCATTGCACGCGACTCCGAGTCTGTAATAAACAACTAATCTGTCATTTCGAGTGACGCGAGATGATTTCACGAAACTCCAAGGCAGTATTCCCTTACCTTGATGGATCATTTTTATATAATTAGCTTGTTCTTTTTACTGTTTAAAATTTGTGAATTTTGATATTGATATAGTTTCTGAACATACAAATTTGATTAACCAGCATATTTATGTAAAATGGATTCATTTGTTAATCATGTAAAATTAAATAAACTTTCAAATGACCGCCGTTAAAGAAAAAGCCATTTGTTAAAATTTGATTTTGAAATAATTTCTAACAGCACTTTAAATATGTAAAATGCACTAAATTAAGCATAATCTGTAACTACATAAACTTTAAAATAACACCCGCTAAAAAGTTAATTGTTAAGTATGATATTGAAATACTTTCTGACTATGCTATCCAGATAAGAAATAAATCATGTAAAATGGACTAAATCTAAGAATTATATAAAACTAAACAAACTTCAAATAACTGGCGTTAAAGATTATTGATCTGTTAAATATCATATCGAAATAGTTTCTGACAGTGCAAATTAAATTCAGAAACAGATTAATGTTAAACTGAACTAAATTAAGAACTATATAAAGCTATATAAACTTGAAGATGATAGAAGAATAGGGATATTTTTATTGAAAAATATGGGGAAATGATTAATTTTCATTATGAAATATGAATCTTCTTTCATTTATTCATTTGGAAGGAATTATAAAAAAGGATAATAGTTCCTGCCGTATCCACTAAAACGTCATAAAATGTTATAATTGAACAGAAAAATCTGGTTTATTTTAATCTTGAATAGAAAGATACTATTATAACTATTCATGAATTACTTTGTTGTGTTTTTTATGTGTGTGTGTGTGTGTGTGTGTGTGTGTGTGTGTGTGTGTTTGATTTTTCTTCGCGTATCACTACGTAAAACATAATTATCTTGCTGCATGAGTTCTGAAGTGGAAATGTGACGGTGAAAAGAATTACAAATGTCCTGTTTAAATGTTTATAACGAAATTACGGATCACTTTGTATCCCTTTTGATTCTCTTTTGATACATTTTGTCATTTTTGTTCTTAAGAATAATTCGTTCAGTATAATAGTACAAATGTAGATGATCGATTACCTTACTTGTGACACTTGTCAGATTGAGAGGCCAAATAAGCCAGTCCTATATTGAGAATTAAGTTTATCAATTTTCTTCCTGACACTCCTACATAATCTTGTCATTCTTTCAGAATCTAAATGATACAAACAGCGTTCAAATATTGGTGCAATGTATGACCAGGAACAAAATATATGTGAAGTGTTTGATATATTTAAGGTTTTAAAGAAACTACAAAATTAAACAATGATGGTGGATAGAAGCTGCCGAAATCAAATGAGAGTGACCATCTAGTAAATCTTTGTATAGATATTATATTCTGGACTACACTTATTACTGAACTGAACTGGAATCCGCTAACGTAACTACAAGATAAAGTGTGAACGATGTTGAATACATGTATATTGGATGCGTTCGTGACAAGGCTAAATGTAGCATTTGCATGGGAATGTTATTATTTTAAAGCAATAATTTATTTAAAAACCTGCAATATTGCAATATAGTTTCAAGTTTTATAAACAATAATATAATATCTCTAACGTTCTAGTACTTCCAGGATGCTAAATTGCTTTAAATATAGTAAAATGCTGTAATTGTGAACATCGTGCATGCATTTTGACTCACCAGTAGTATAATACAGGGGATACATCATGTTTCCAACATTCATCCATTGACAGATAATTTGCTGAGCTTTGAGTAAGATATCTTTCTTGAATATCGAAAATCTTTGTATATTGTTTTGTTGAACCGTAAATTTCACAAAAACACGAATTCTTCACACGTGTTTTCACACGTGTTAAGAATTCGTGTGAATTCTTCACACACTTGTTTCAAATATGCTCGAAAATATCACAAATGAGAAATGTGACATATACGTTTTTACTTTAAAAGAGGTATAGATCCGAAACGTAAATTTCATAAGTTTGTGACATAATCTTATGAATTTTTGTGAAATATTTGCAAAATGTGTGAAGAATTCGTTTCTATGAAAATTACCGTTCAATGACGCTTCAGTCGATTTATGAAAGTCTTCGACTGAAATAACAAATCCGACAAATCGCAATTTCCAGACACAAAAATAAATTGTTTCCATTTATCAAATGAGATAAGTTTTGTTCTTGAACGTTTTACTTTTAAGTTTTATGTTTTATTTCTCGTAAGTATTGTGGGAATGCTATTTTTTGTTACAGTCGGGCTATTAAAAGTTGTTTATGACTATGATATATTAATAAACCCTGAATTGTTAGAAGAAATGTGTTTTTGTCTGTGTTTGAGACCAAGTATCATGTCAAAAGTCTTGAGTTGTAATTATTAGAATGATATTTGTATATATCTTTTGTATCTAACTAAAATATAAAGTATTAGTTTGATATTGCAATGGCTACTGAATGATAAATATACAAATCATTTTCATAGTTACTACATTAATAGAAATGTAAATTATATGTATTAGACAATTTTCATCTCAATCACAGTTGGTTTACCAAACATAATTAGCCCAATACATTACCTTAGCTGAGTATATGATGTTTGACAGACTGACGCTAGATATCATTTTATCAAAATGGACGTCCATCTTTTTTTTTAGTTTTATTCCATCCTAAGAAAGATTTCTATGGTGGTTTGATGTTAATCGTGTAGGTAAGGAATCTATTTGGGAAGAAATATTCTCTCGCTTGGTGGTGTTTAAGCTAAGCATAAATCAGTACACGATCTATTAAACAAGCAATAAATATAATTCAAGTTTGAGAAGACTTCTAATTGGATCCATGATAAATAGAACAAGAATATTTCTCTATTATCAGTTTATCAGACAGTGTGCTGGCACGATTTTATTTCGTGATTAAATGTTTGCAGTTGTCAAGTCAGTGTAAGTCATTTATTTCCGATATTTTATTGTTTTTAGATTTTTTCTCCGAGAAGAATATGTTAATTTTGCTTTATGCTCATATTGTGTGTCATCTCCATTTCATTTAATTCATCTTTGAAAGCAGAATAGCTGATTTGATGCTTAAAAAAATTGGCGTTTTCAGCAATATAGTTATGCGGATATAACAGAATAATTTTATCCGGCTCGTCTCGACGTCCGCTGCAGTGCATTTCCTTTTAAGTTCGTATCTCTGCATATGTCTAATAACATCTAATATATAAATCTGAAACGAAACCTGTATCAAAAGGTCAGCGTAAGAGAATCGCAAATTGCTATGTTGTTCTGTAAAAAGGAGGGCTATGACTTTTTATGCTTCCAAATGATTTTAGTCTAGATCTAGCCCGCCCGCTTATCTCAGTAGGGAGAGCGCAGATCTACTAATCGAGGGGTCTCGAGTTCGATCCCGGGCTTAATGCTGCAGACAGGTACTAACTATTATTGGCAATAAAAGTGTGATTCGATGGGAAATCAAGACAGTTTGTAAATAAATTATAACGTGTGTAAATCGCTTTTTCTAAATAACTAGCAAAATAAGCATTCGACAAGTGTTTCATTTTTTGTGATATATTTTTCAATTGCAGTTTTTTATAATTGAAATTTGAACTTGAAGCTTTATTCAGGCCGCTAATAATTGCAATATAATACCTAAGCGCTTAATCAGTTCTTTATCTGTCATGACATGCTGTAATAGAGATGTTTATAAACAAATCACTGTGATACGTATCTAATTAACTTGTTTACTTTACAACTAGAAAATAATCTGGAATTGTCAAGATTTCCTTATCAATGACAAGCGTTGTTAATTGATCACTACCTTACAGGAGATGCAGACAGGACTAACATTATTGGCAATAAAGTGTGATTCGAAGAAACAAGACAATTCTGGAAACAGAGGATTACGTTAGCACAATTTGAATGTTTACTTTTGATTTCGTGCTGCCTTTAGGTTGCAATGAAAGACTACATCATAATAAACAATCATGGTATTTTAGGGATGATTAACAGTTAGAATTTATAAGCATAAACTCCTAAAATAAATATATATTTTAGTCTGCCAACGGTTTAAATGAAAGCTCAGTCAAAATCTACAAAAATGGTAGCAATTGACACTTTATCATAACACGATAAACAAAGTTTTATATTTGTATAACATGTATGATTGGAGATACGTTACTTCGGCAAATAAATATGAAATGCTATAACTGCATTATTATTTTATAGATCCATTTTACTATTTTAATACAATTTCTATACTCACTTTGCTTGTTCCTGTCAGATCTTTGTTCTTGTTTCTAAGATTGTTCTATGTCTATAAACTGGATGCGCTGCCGTGAAGTAAAACCATATTTTAGACTAATCATATGGAAACTGCCAAGACATATCTTTGTAATAAGGGTAAAAACCCTTTCTTAACAACACACCAGCAAAAGTTATCAATACATCAGCGAATGAATTATTATCACCTCTTTCTTGTGTAGCAAAATCGCTTAGGCCCATAGGTTCAACTCAGAAGAAGTAGCAAAGTTTTTAATGCAATTATATTTGTTTTATACAGCCTCCAGGAGCACGCCTTTCTTTTGATGATTGCTGCAGTATTATGCAAATGAACTTTCCATAATTTCTGTAATATTGCTCCTAAAACTAAGAAACAATACTTTGTCATTTGTCATTAATTCCACCATATCTTGATTTTGATGATTCATATTTTTGAGTGTTTACTAGACGTTGTTATCTGGTTGATATAATTACTATTACGATATTACTGTCATACTATTGCCTTTAAATATGTTTTTGGCAATTGAATATTTAAACAAAAAATGCAGTAAATGTTTATCACAGTTAAATAGGATGGCTAAATATAACTTTTTGAAATTGCTTACAGCTGTCTTAACTTCTTGAATTGTCTACCAAACTTCCTGTGGAGTTTAATCGAAAAAAAAGATAAATTATCCCATAATGACTTAACAGGAATAGATATATAATTCCCAAATGACTTTCTGTTTGCAATATAGTTAACTTAAACGTTATCATCGGAACAGCAAGCGTAAATCATCCACCAATGAGATACTTAATTACCTGTCGTCCTGTCTGATGTGAAGTCCTCCCAAATACACATACTTACTGAGAAACGAAGCGGAACATTGTTCTAAAATTGAAAATTCTTTTTTATATTGTTTAACTGTATTTATAATAATATTCATATTGAAGATCTACGCGTATAAATGTTTTGAGATTCATATTTTTGTCAATTCTTTTTTAAGCTCGAGTTTAAAGCAAAAAAAAAAAACTGTAATACCTAAAAACAATCAATTAATTTTATAGACTTTGAGATGTTACCGCAACATACTTTTACATAAATCATTTTTGTGTATGTGAGCTTGGTTAATATGAAAACTAAAATTTGTTCACTGGCTTGAATGCTCTGGACAAGTTGCTTAGGCGAGAATTCATTATCACGCGGTGGCCTGACATTATACTTGTCAAACGTTTTAATGAGGTCATATTCATTAACTGATATTATTTGCATAATGCTTACATTTCGCTTAAATATTAACCAGACTTAGTCTAGAGAATGCATAATAAGAACAGACAAAATTACTTCGGATGACGTCATGTGACTTAGACATTGGGACTAGCGTTTACTTTGTCCAAAGAAAAATGATTCTATATATCAATTTGAAAACCTAGAGGTGCTAATCAAATTTTGATGATATGTGAAGAAATTAGAGAATTTTTTTATTGTTATTGAACACTCCTCGTACATGCGAGTTCTTTTATCTCTTATAGCTAGATTTTGCGTTTTCTTTAAGTAAATGAGCCTATATTTTGAAACGAAATGAAAAAAAAAATCGAGGATGGATAGATGCTGTGCTGTTCATGTCAATATCTTGTCAGGTAGTAATTAACGGAGAGAATGAAAAGATATTTAACCTGATGGTATTTATCAGGATTGCTGAATACGAAGTTTCAGGATATAACTAGAACAGTTAATATTGCTGTTTTATGAAATCCAAGAAAAATATCTAAGGAGACCGATTTACCCATAAACTTTGCCTTTGATAATATCTTATAGACGTTGTTATATATTTCGCAAAATTTAATTATACGATGTGCATCTTGAGGCATGTATCTTCAATCATATTTCAAAAACTTCTAATTGCTAACATGTGGTTAGTTTTAAACTTTGTTTGCATCAGCTTATCTCCAGTTTTTTACAGAATGTTTCATCCAAGTGTTTTTGTTTCATAATTTATGTACAAAGCAAATCAACAAAGACTGTTTAATAGTTTGCATTTTTTTCCAGTTATAATAATCTGCTTACATGAACATGTTTTCTTTTTGCTAACTAAGATAAACTTAACCCCTAACCCCTCTACAGTTAATCGCTACGCTTTCCTATTTGATGGAGCGTTGACTAATAAAGTGTAAGACTCCTTGACCTTTTCTCCTAAATCCTACATAAAACGTACGGTGTGGAGCGGAATTTTGCTTTGCAGCTTTCTTAGTTCGTGCCCTTAAAAGTTAGGCTCTTGGTGCTCTGACTTCGGACAAATTGTTGAGTACATTGGTGTAATTATACTTACGATTTACCATAATTTTATACTTTACTAAATATGATCTGGTTTTTTTCACTAACGTTAGAGCCTTTCTCAGCGGGGAATGATTTTATTTACATTGTGATTTCTAACTTGTTGAAAATAGGGTAAGTGCGAGGTTAGCATGCCTTAAACGCGTTTAAACCCTAAGTTTCCTTTATATATATTACTGACCGTTCCAAGGCCAACTTGTTTTCTGTCCGTCTTGTATTTTGTGTTGCGTATGTTGTCCTGTTTGTTGTTAGCGTTTCTTTTCTCTCTCCTCATTCCCCCTATCGCCCCCTCCCATCCGTTTCCCTTTCATTTGCGCTCCCTTGCTTTCGCATCCCCTCTCCTGTTACTAAGAGTAAATTGTAAGATTTCGTCTCCTTCTTAATTTTGGCTGCCGGAATCCTTAGGCGGTGCCCGATTGTTGTTCTTTTTGCTGCTTATGTGTGTGCGTGTGTGTGCTTGTGCGTCTGTGTGTCTTGGACGGTGCCCTACCGTGTTATTATATCTTACTTGTTTATCAATGTAAGTTCGTTTTGTGTGTGTTTGTCTTTTGTACGTAAGTGTCAGCGCTGCTGTGGTTTACGTTGTAGGGTAACTGTGATTAAGGAACGTAGCATTCCCTTTTGAACATTCATCCTTGTTCCCCTTTCCCCTTCAACCCCCATCCCCCTTTTCTACCCACTACCCATTTTCTATATTTTGCATAAAATTAAAATGTACATGTTGGATTCTTGAAGCAACCCGTCTATAATATTTTCCGTTCCAGCTTCTTTTTGTTGTGGGCCTACTTTGCAAAGTTTTGGCTCTGGGGCTGTGTTTGTGGTGCTCTGTGCTTTCGAGAAATCTACCCTTACCTATTATCTTTTTTCCAAGAGTTTTAAGAATACATGAGCACAAATGCAATCTGTTTTTTCTTTTTTGTGTCTTTAAATGATTTCGAAAATGGATAAATTTGCATGAGAACGTATATCAAAAATGTCTTGATAAATAAAAATCATAACTAACTGACATCTATTGAAAACATGAACAGTTTCTAAATATCACCCACGCTATGGGGTATTTTGGGTGGTGTGTAATTAAATGATGTTAGCATTTTCGTCAAGTGTTCAAAAGTAAATTAACTTAAACTAAACCGTTTTTAATAACAAGTAAATAAATATATCAATGAATATATATATGAATAAAATGACAATTTTGATTGAACGTTCTGATTTGCAGGTAAAATAAACTGCTTGGATATTACAAGAGGACCAAATATGTCGGTACTGTAGGAACAGTGTTTAGCCATTTCAATGTATAATGTGATTGGCTAAGATGAAACGTTATTGTAAAATGTGGTTTTGTGAAACAGTCTTGATTCATTTTACAAAAGACATTAAGGTTATTATTATGTGTTCTGAACGACTTTGATAGAGATGTAGTAAATCAACTTGAAGCTTAAAAAGCATTTGATAATTAAAAATCCAACCATAATTTGAACGTACAGCTAAATCAATGCTTGTCATTTCGTGCAATACCCTGATACCTCTACCAATCGCTTTACATTTCCGGCAGAGAATACATTAAGAATTATTCTTGATAACAAAACATCAAACAAAAAGTAGGAGGTATATAATAAAAGGGTCATTATAACAGTGGTTAGAGTTGGGATTTTGTATTTGGCTCTCGTGGATTTGCAAGGTTCGATCACACTTGGATCTTTCCATATTGTCAGACGGATTGATGCATTGAAACATGCACAAATTCAAGGATACAACAGGGAAAATCACGTTCCAAAACTGTAGCCTCCGAAAATCGCAACCCATTTACAAGACCAACGTACACGCTAACACACAAATCAAATACAAGATGATATTCGAAACGGCCAGTGGCAGAAACACCACTGGGGAGCTTAAACCGAGTTATGATGCACCTTTCCTCCCTCTTATTCCTCCATGTTCCGATGTCACAGGACAGTTTAAATAAAACGTATCATCACTAGGTGAATCCATAACATACGCATGGGTAACATATACATGTTATATAACTTGTGTTTTTATATATAAAGCGATCCTTAAGAACCAAAAACGCATGTACTCAAAGTATTTGCAGATCGAAACACCCTTAAGGGCCAGAAAACAGAAATCAAAATACTTCAGTCCCGGTGGGATTTAAAAACTACCTATTATATAGTCACCCGCCTACTCAATCAGACACAATCAACGGGGAAAGCGTAGCGTCCAACTAAAAAGAATTGAGCAATAAAACATGCGGTGTGTCTCAAACCAGTTGGGTCATAACCTCTTTTAATAAAACGTTTTTAACTTTACTTAATACAATTTGAAAGTTGCTAAGTCGTCAGAAGGGCTGTTCATAACCCTCCCAAAATTTTAAATTGAATATATATAATTATAAGGAATTATGTGTAACGTGTCTATAAGATATCAGTATAGTTGTTGGCAATGTGCATATCACACATATTATATTCTTTCCAATAAGATGATATAAACAAAGGCTGCCAAGAGGCGTAGAGCATTTATTAAACTACCAATTCCCCTAATGTAAAAAGTATATATCGAAGAAATACAGAAGATATTTGTTGAGTTAAGTAAAAGATTGAACTTTCTTTCACTGAATTACACCAGCTGCAATTCTAATAGCTCAACAGTCGAAAATTTACAATCATGTGTTAACGAGAGAAAGTTAAATTAATCTTACGTAAGCAGCAAACACGTTTACTTAAAACATAATGTCATTCAGTGATGTTAAATAGAATTTAAGTAAACCTCAGTATTTATCAGTGACACATTTTTTTAAAAAAGAATGTTGCGGATAATCTTAATAAACTCTCTGAAAAACAAGGTTTAATACGATAAAATTATTCATTAGTATGCCACAATAAACCACAGCAATGTTCAAAATGAATTGGCAAATGTATAACAAGATCCTCTTAAAGGATAGAACAAAACCAAACAATATGATTGCAGACACAGTTTGATCAAAAATTTTTCATGAGAGATAGTGAAACGTATGGTCCGTGGGCCAAGGCCAAAAAAATTGAAAGTCGTAACCCAGAAATTAGGCAAAGGTTGAGCTATACCATGATGTTATACTATCATTCAAGAAACATTTAAGGGTGGATGTCGGTCTGAGCGACATGTCAGTAAAATTTAATGACGATTTTAAAAACGTTGGTGTCTAATAAATATAATTTAGCATTGCATAGGGATATCGCTGATTTGGATGGTAAAAAGAGACATTTATGCGACATTTCTTATAACAAATCTTATCTTTAAATGCCTGAAATAATCAATAATTTCTTTTGGTTGTCAAAGAATGCTTACGCTATGTATTATATACTGAATAAAATGTAAAAAGTAAGGGTTGATGTACCCCACCCACCACATTAGTACATATACTTATGTGGGAAATCTTTAGGACTTTTAATCCTTTATAAAGGAACAGAATCCTAAACAGTAAAGAAAACAAAATGAATGAATAATTAACTAAAAATTCAGACACCTTTGCACCTTTGCACTTTAATGTCAGTGGCTAAACCTATGGTTTGTGTTTCATTTCTGGGCGAATTGCATACTGACAGACCTATTCTTTGTTAGTGCAGTAGAAATGATGAAAGCATTGCAAAAAGTAATACGACCGCAAAAGTTTTATGGAAGTTCCGTATGGGGAACATCAAAATGGAAGCAGATCCAGCAATATAAGTCTTTATTCAAGATGACAGCTATTTCAAATTAACCAAAATTATTATACATATGAGTTAATGCCACCAAGTTTTTATATTTTGATGACTTTAATTCTCTTCTATGCTAGCTTAGGTCTTCGTAGTTGTCATTATGTACGTAGAAATTAACCCAAATTTAAGTTTGTTAAACTACCAACAAAACAGGTTATTTAGTTACACAGACTATTCAAATTAAGACGGCCACCACTTTCCAAATTTCAAATAACTGCATTAAATTTGATCAAACATGCACATATGAAAGAGGCGTAGCTCTTTAAAAGTCAAAACTATAACCTGAATCACCTGATATTGATTGAAACATGTTACAGAGGATTTTACCGCTCACAAAATGACCACCTGAAATCGGTTACATGTCAAATATTGATGAGCTACTACTGCTTAAATATTCAGTATTATAAAACAAACCAAATAAGTTTTCAAGGATTGAAGTTTGGTTATCCAGATCAATCTAATAAAAATACTGGCTTGTCATTTTCAGACTGGCCGCCAGAAATAAGTTTGCAAACATACATATGGATAAGATCTAAGTAATCATTGCTGTAATAGAAATTAAAATAATTTCAATTGGAAACTACGTTACCAATACGATCTACTTCTCTTGTTTTAATCAAGATGGCGCCATTTTCAAAATGCATACCGTAAAAGACATTGCAATAATATGATTTAAATACTGTTTTTATTCTAAACATGTTACTCTCAATTTTCATTCAAAGGATTTTGAATGTAGCTAAAATGTAATATAATTTGTATCAGAATGGCTGCCTGATAGATGTTACATGTACAGCGTATCCTAGTAGAATAACGAGAAAACATTTAAACATTTTTTTAAAAATATTTAAAAGGATTTATAAAGTTTATGTTTCAATGCAAATTGCATTTTTCTGTTAAAATTCAGCTAAATATGTACGACCTCTTTTTGAAGAACAAAGCCCTATCTGATCACACAAACGGAAATTAGCATATACAGTTCTAAACCTATCAAAGCAATTTAAGATACATATATACTGATGTACCTTTTGGTTGTGCTTGAACGTTTTATCTGTTTTATTTGAAATAGAAATTGTCAGATATATCATAATGCCAAATCCCGTTAATATCATTCAACAAAATCCTTCCAATGCGTATTCCTCTGAATTAGTGCCAAAGTATTATGAATACATCTGTAGTAATGCATTTGCTTGACATAATGAACAGGTAGTCAAGAGCTTCGCAGCTATAAATTGAGCAAGTCCTGGAGTCAAGAAGTCGTGTATCGTATCTGGTTTTTTTTTGGTTGTATGAGTAATAATTATTGGTATTGTTGTAATTAATATTTAACATAACGTATACTTCAATTCCTTTTAGGATGTAGCTTAATGATTTTACTACGGAATAATTCACTTAACATACAAGAGTTTTTACAGATACATGTATGTCATAAAGATATCAATACGTTTTCCAAACAAATAGTGCAGACTCTGTAAGTATGTACATATGCATCTATGCGTGTATGATGAACTTATTCTGATACTGATACCGAAAAGGGACTTCTCGCAACCTCTCATATAAAAAATTAGAGTATATTTCTGTCATATGGTGTACATAGGTGTTATATATAATGTGTCCTCTTGTGTAGTTCTGAAACATACGTTACCGAAATTAGATTAAGTAGTTACTAGACTTAATGGTTGAAACACAGTTTCATACCGAGGTAATCTATATGTAACAGTTGAAATACACCAATTTTTGAACGAACTAGTTTGTTTGTATTTGTTAATAGTTTTGAAAGTAGAATATTGAATTTTAGTAAGAACTTAGAACTGACAATAATGATATCACAACCACGATATGAACAAGGAGTCTTATCTATGTTTTCGTTAAGAGAATGTAATATGAATTCGTAGTTCAGTAATTCCGCCTCTCAGTATAAGTGATATTTGAAAATCACCATTATCAAAGAAACAGAACTATTTTAAAAAGCATGTTTTACCAAAAGTGTCATTTGTTTCACTACATGTACCCATGTTGTACTGTATATGTATGATGCTCCATAAGTTCAAAATGTACCGTGTTTATTTACATCAGGAATTACATCAGCAACTTTGAACACATAATGCATATAAACCGATAATTTCAGTAATGAATACAATCTTACCTTCCATAAATATCAAAACAACGCATTAAAAATATAAAATCCTCTGTCTTGAAACCACCTAAGTCCATCGAAACCCCAAAACTATATCCTAGCTTTAATGTTACTTAATGTTCTGTGTAATCTTGGTAACGTATGTTTCATAATATATGATTCATTTCATCTTTGTAATGCTGTAAAAACTGACTGAGTAGGTGCTTTGCAATGCCAGTAAGCATGATTTATGTATTAGCCTGGAATAATAACATACGACAAATAAAATTGAATAGGTGACCTTTAAAACCTAGGTAGAGAGGAGTGGATAAGGTGCCGGCTGCTCAATCCAGGGGTTGTGGGTTCGAGCCCCACTGGGTTCACGACCATGACCTCTCATATGGCACCAGTATTGGTTTTTCCAGGAAGCGGACTCAATAGTGGTTTCAAACAGCTTGACGTTTTTATTTCAATCGAGCTAAAACAAATTAGTATAAACTAAAACCTAGGTAACGTATATTTGATTCTTAGATACCCTCACGTTCTGTATTTATTTTGAATGAAAGTCAAAATATTCAGACTGCGTACATACTGTAACCAAGTCTACTGTTAATTATCAATATGCTATCTTTTGAAGCAGAAGCCATAAAAATTGCTATTAAATCTATGAAATCTTTACAGTGATACTGAAAGAGGCACCGTTGTTTTACTGTAGTTTGTCGACATCCTATAATTGAGAATAGTAACAGGGTTAAGTCCAACAAAATTATATGTTATTATATGTTCAGTAAACATAGTTTATTTCAACTAAAAGCATAAAAAAGCAATTGTTGGAGTATTTTCAATGTTGCTAATTCTTCAAGGTGGAAAATTTGAGTGGCGACTGTTACGTATGTTACATTTTAAAGTATCTTTATCAAATAAAGGTCAACATTATACATGTAAGCTTACTTTGACATCTAAAATAGGAGAAAACTATTGTTACCCAAAATCTTTCTGAATAAAACACAAATAGGCTTGATTTATTGAGTAACAGCATGTGATTTATATGTATTACATTTGCATGCATGTTGTCTATAACCTAAACTGACTGCAATATTTTATATTTTCTCATGAAAATATATAAAATTGTTAATCTCAACACAATTATTTGATGATGTCTTATTAAAAAATACAGTAATTTTGATACTTTAAAGAGTTATTTAAAATGGCAAAAATGTAGCTCGGGTGGGTGGGGTATTTTAACCCCTAAATTTCGGTAGAAATCGTCAAAATTTGGAAAAAATTGTTACAGTGAATCTTTAATTGATTTAGAACAGTTACATAAGCAAAACTCTATTATCTGAAAGTCAGTATTGAAACAATCTATTAAGAATTCGTGTGTAGCCAACAATACTTTCAAAGAGAGAGAATTCCGCATTTTTCATACACAACGTTTACTAAAATGAGTATAATTTTCATTTGACATACGGTAGAAAGCGACATCCGGTCTTAAACTATCCCGGAATGAATGTATTAATGGCTGAAGTGGATGAACCTTTGCCTAATTTCTGGGTTACGAAATCGAAAAATTAGAGGACTTACAGAAACTGGCCCACAGACCAGTACAACACCTCACAAGCCCCCTAGCAATTGTTTATATGAAACTCTAAAATATTGAGTGGTCCTCTCACATTATGAGATACATCATTTTTGTGACAGGATTACCTTACTTATTTCTTATAAGATATCAATCAGGTAATAAAAAATCATTTTCACTTTTATTATGATTGCTTTAGTTCTCCGAAATAACAAAAATATAGAAAGTGTAAAAAAAAATAAAATCTGGAAAGTAGATCCCTCGGAAGCACCGAAAACAATGCAAACAGTGAAAATTGCAGACTCGGTTTGATTGAGTCTGTTCATGAGCAAGCCAATTGTCCAATAATTACGTGAACCCTAGTTCACGGTCGAAATACTAGGATTAACGATCGATAAACTAGGATTTTCGAACGTAAAACTCGGTTTTTCGAATACTAACCCATATTTTCGAGCGAAAACTTAGGATAACGCTGTGAACTATAGTTCACGCTCGTAAATGTAGATTCACGATTGTAAACCCCAGTTCACGGTCGTAAACATAGGTTCAAGTTCGTAAACTATGTTTTACGAGCGTGAACCGGGGTTTACGAGCGTAAACATAGGATAACAATCGTAAACATAGGATAACGACCGAAACTCATAGTTCAATCGAGAAACCTAGTGTATCAACCATGGTTTACGGTCGATATATTAGGATTATAGAATCAACAATGAATTTCGGGCGTGAACATGGGTTTACGGACATGAACCTATGTTTACGGACGCGAACCTATGTTTACGACCGTGAACCGTAGTTTACGGACCTGAACCTATATTTTCGGGCGTGAACCTATGTTTACGAACGTGAACTTGGGTTTACGAGCGTGAACTTAGGTTTACGTTCGATAAACCAGGTTTTTCAAACGTAAAACCAGGTTTTTCAAATACTAACCTATTTTTTCGAGCGAAAACATAGGATAACATCGTAAACCATAGTTCACGCTCGTAAACATAGGTTCACGTTCGTAAACCCAAGTTTACGGTCTTAAACATAGAATAACGACCGAAATTCATAGTTCAATCGAGAAACCAAGTTTATCTACGTAAACCATGGTTTACGACTGATATACTAGGATTATGAAATCAGCTCTAAATTTCGGCCGTAAAACTTTGTTTACTGTCGTGAACCTATATTTACGAGCGTGAACCTAGGTTTACGGCCGTGAACTACAGTTTTACCTTCGTAAAACTGTGTTTATCGATTTGCAATTATATGGCAAGCCAATTGTCCAATAATTACGTGAACCCTAGTTCACGGTAAAAAACTAGGATAAACGATCGATAAACTAGGTTTTTCGAACGTAAAACTAGGTTTTTCGAATACTAACCTATATTTACGAGCGAAAACATAGGATAACGCCGTGAACCATAGTTCACGCTCGTAAATGTAGGTTCACGATTGTAAACCCCAGTTCACGGTCGTAAACATAGGTTCACGTTCGTAAACTATGGTTTACGGGCGTGAACCGGGGTTTACGAGCGTAAACATAGGATAACGACCGGAATTCATAGTTCAATCGAGAAACCTAGTTTATCAAACGTAAACCATGGTTTACGGTCGATATATTAGGATTATAGAATCAACAATGAATTTCGGGCGTGAACATGCGTTTACGGACATGAACCTATGTTTACGACCGTGAACCATAGTATACGGACCTGAACCTATATTTTCGAGCGTGAACCTATGTTTACGAACGTGAACTTGGGTTTACGAGCGTGAACTTAGGTTTACGTTCGATAAACCAGGTTTTTCAAATACTAGCCTTTTTTAAGAGCGAAAACATAGGATAACATCGTAAACGATAGTTTACGCTCGTAAACGTAGGTTCACGTTCGTAAACCCAATTTTACGGTCGTAAACATAGGATAACGACCGAAATTCATAGTTCAATCGAGAAACCTAGTTTATCGAACGTAAATCTGGGTTCACGAGCGTAAACTATGGTTTACGCCCGGTACCTGATGTTTTCATTCGAAAATATAGGTTAGTATTTGAAAAACCTAGTTTTACGTTCGAAAAACATAGTTTATCGATCGTTAATCCTAGTTTTTCGACCGTGAACTGGGGTTCACGTAATTATTGGACAACTGGCTTGCCATAAACGTTAGAAAATGATATTATGTAAACACAGTTAGTTAAAAAGCTGTATAAATATTGTCAGGATTCTCTTGTCAATTTAGGGTGAATGTCATACTCCATGCTAGAGAACCAGACGTTACTGAGACATTTAATTGACAAAACAATAATTAAGCCCGGTGCTTTCTTGTCTGAAAACAACGTATTTACAGCTTCTTATTCTAGGAATTATTGATCTAAGTGTGGATGGATAATTATTTAGTAACACAGTTAGACAATAAACACTTGTTCAATATTTGGCAGATGCTGTAAACATTTCATAATTGATAGAAAACGATATCTGAAATAAAAAGGAACATTATGTCATGTGCGAATGCGTTTTCATTGCGTAACCATTCTGTACAGTTGAATGATTTAAAATTTTCTCAGTTTGAACAAAATAGAAATATATTCTTACAGTCATACAGAATTTACCGTAAGCAAGTTTTAGGAACACGTTTCTTATTTTAAAATGTTTATACGATTTTATCACGCGATTTAGTGATGAAAATGGAATTGTTTCTAACGATACTACTTAAACTTTAACACAAGTTATCACTGTAATAGTTTGAAATCGTTTGATGCAAAAATGTGATTGTGTCATATATTCTTTCCAGTTGGAATAGGAAACAATTTAACAGATCTACTAGTATGTCTGAAAAGGATACATATTGACTATATTATATTACCATCAAAAAGGTTTTTAAATGTTTATTCTTGCATCAGTATATTTGAACGAACAGTTAATAAATAGTGACATGCTTTAAAAAGATACACACACCAATGAAAACAGGACATATATTAATTCATGTTATAAGCTATTGCTGGATGTAACCTGTTGAGAAGTTACAATGACGAAGAATAGAGCTTTCCTGATAGACTTGGTAGGTTTATTTCTTTAAATTTAACAAACTATTTTGTACCGACTGCAGCAAGTTCTTGTTTTATTTCAGCTTGAGTATCATTATATCACCTTGGCATTGCATCATCGTCTTACAGCGTAAATTCGATTTGTTTTAGTTATGTGCGTTATATTAGAAAAAAATTTAAACGCAGGACAAAATTTAAGGTTCAAGTCTTCAATGCCAGTTCTTTTTAACATAGCTTTATTCCATGACAATTGACAATTAGATCATATATATGAATTTACGTTTGATTTAAAGTCAGTGTATGGTACTTTTGAACTAAACTGTAGTAAAGAAAATGATTATTTTAGTTTAATATCAGCATCCTCAAAACAGCTGGATATCAAAGCTTTTATAAAAACAGAATTGTAAGAATGTTTCTGTCATGGTCTAAAATATACTTCGGTGACTTCTGATACTTTTACATGAAATGGCTGAATGATTGTTCCTTAAGTACAAAAGACAACCAATAGATGAATGTAAAGATATTCACAATGGACCACCAAAAGAATAGTTTAAATACAATTTGTATTATAAAACAATTAAGGGTTCATAATGAAAACGACTTTTAAGGTAATGTTTATTCGTTTTGTTAAAGAATACATATAGACCAGCTGCTGTAATAA
The DNA here is from genome assembly GCF_021730395.1 of Mercenaria mercenaria. NCBI lineage: Eukaryota > Metazoa > Mollusca > Bivalvia > Venerida > Veneridae > Mercenaria > Mercenaria mercenaria. Next base: position 219,077 of record NC_069377.1, on the reverse strand, counting down.
AAGTAAAGCCTTCAGTCTGAAGTTTAGAAATATGTATATAGCCTGTGATACGGGGACATCTCAGTGACGTTTATTTGAATTAACATGAAATTAATTGCATATTAAAAAGTGCAGTGATGAAAGAAATATCGAAATTTAATGGTTGTGATGTTATGGAAACAAATAAATTATTTGATTAGCATGGGAATGTAAAAAATACAAAATTCTTGCGCAGAGCGATATGAAATATCAAAAAATTTACAGCCTCGTTCATGTTCTTGTAACCCCAGATTAATGCTATATCAGACAGATGCATTTTATATGTATAATGGATATTTGTAATCGAGCATATCTATACACGTATTGAAATTGTACCTGTAATTTAAAAGAAACTCACGCAATTTTGAGAAAAAATGATTATGATATACCTTTACCTGAAACAAAACTAAAAGTAGATCGACATTTTCGAATATAAAAGATGAATGATTGGTTTGCTATGCTTATATTTCTGTGAATAGCTTGTCTAGTCCACGAACGTACCAAGTCCTACAAAAATTGTATTTAAGTCAGATGATCATCACCCCGATTGCTGAATGATCCTGATGTATAACTTAAATAGAGTATGATTAAAAAAAAGACAGGAATGTTATTGAACTTTAAGGAGATAATTATATAGAGGATTATTTGTTTGTTTTAGTCAAATTTTGACGATATCTGGCATAGTTTAGTAGTTATTTGGAGTCAGCAGCCTTATAAGCATTTCGTCAAAAATGAATCGTTTTACTAGCAATACATTATATTTTAACGAATAAATTTCAGGTAGCACAAAGTTGAAAGAGCGCGAACCTTTAGTTCGAGACTCAGCAGTACATGTATGCATGCGAACCTTACTAGGATACATAGATACATGAATACACCAAAAGATAAGTAGAGAAAACTTTGAGGAAATAAACAGACATAGGAACATAGTTGAGCACTGGCTTGAACGGTCAGTGGTGTGCACCCGGTTATGCTCTTTACAAAGATGCAGTGAATATTATTTTCAATGGAATCACTTAGTGTAAAACAAATCAAGATCTGACTTTTGTGCAATAAACTACATTTGCAAAGCGCTCTTGTTTGAATAAAAATTGAGGAAACTTTGCTAATATGTAGAAATGTTTTATTTTTTTTCATATAAAGCTTTCTGTACGATGGAACAATTTTTATAGTCCAGAGTTAATGTTTCTAGGTTCAGATTGAGTACACCCTAAGTATTTGATGCGCTGGCTTTCAGACAAAACGGCAAAATTAAATCATTATTTTCTCATGTCAATGTTCGGCGCTATGTATGTTTTGTTTGGAGAGAAAATTTAATTGAGACATTTAATTAACAAAACAGTGATAAAACATTATTCTGAACTTTCTTGACTGACAACATAGTATTTACAACTTCGTACTTGAGTAAATGTTGATCCAAGTGTTAATGTATTTTGTAGTAAACACTTGTCACTCATTGCTATTGGTTCGAAACTTCGCTTCGGGTGTAGAATTCTTCCGGTTGGTGATTCAATCCAGGTGCCAGTAGGTGCCTGAAAAAAATGCACGGAAGGACACTTGGGGTCTTTTTCCAGCGTTAGAGCTAGTAAGTCGCTATATGACATTCAATGTATCAAGATGAGGGCAAGCTAATTGAAGTTAAAGCCATCTTAAATTTTTTATTATTTTTTTCCTTTCATATACATCATACAGACCATAATAATAACGTTTACATAATACATATACAATGTTACCAACATGTATGTGTATATTGCTATTATTTCATTTTTATAAGTTGATGTTCATGTTCTATCATTTGTTTAATGTACATAAAGAAATTTCATTTGAAATCTCGCATCAATCTCACATCAACCTCTCAAAGACACTTACTCATACAAACAACCTCCCACCCAATCATACACGCACTCACACATATCCATGTATACATATGTGCTATCAGCATAGTGTTTCATATCTACGTTTTGTATCCATCTGTCATTGTCTAATCTACAAGTTTTAGGAGGAGTTTTACATTATGCAGTTGTTTGTAGAGGGAATCCATGCAATTTATTGTAATATTCATTTAATTTGTCATGTTGTAACGTTATTAACTTTTCCGTTCCCAATCTTATCTTTAAATAGTTTAATAATGTTCTAAATTTGTGACAGTTTTATTTATTTTATTTTGTAAATAAAATACTTTGCTGTTAAATTGAATAAAATCTGGAAAGTAGATCCCTCGGAAGCACAGAGAACAAGGCAAGCCATCTTAGTTATTGCCAGAAAAAATAGCACTAATATCACCATTCTCATATCATTGTAAGGCGTTATGTTTGATTTAGTGGAGAAAACGCAAGAAGCCAGTGAGACACTTACTTAACAATAAGTTGATAAAGCACGATTGAGAACTTTCTTGACTGACAATAACATATTTACAGCTTCTTATTCATAAACATTGATCTTAGTGGTTATATATCAATATTCAGTTATAACTTCTTGTTAAATATTGATGTTATAACTATGAATTAGTGAACAATAGGGTCAATTCGTTTCATATTTGCGGCGTATATTTTGAGTTTCATGTAATTTATAGGAATCAAAAACCAAACACTGTGTAAAGTTTCAGTCAAAGTACATTGTGTGTAACTGTAGATATTTTCTAGATATTAAAAATGCTTTGAAGCGTAGAAGGCATCCAACCAAACTTTCCGAAGACTCGTATTGACTGAGGTAATGAAAACTACAACATTTCTCACGAACCCAATGTCTGTATTAACAGTATATGAAATACACTACCAGTCATAGTAAGGCATAGTACAAACACTGTATCCAAGTACATCCTGATATGAGTTTAAGACTTAGAGTACTTTGTTTTGTTTGGTTTAACGTCGCACCGACGCAATAATAGGTCATATGGCGACTTTCCAGCTTTGATGGATGGAGGAAGATACCAGGTGCCCCTCCGTGCATTTTTTTTATCATGGGCGGACACCTTTTGTTTGTTTGTTTGTTTTGGGTTTAACGCCGTTTTTCAACAGTATTTCAGTCATGTAACGGCGGGCAGTTAACCTAACCAGTGTTCCTGGATTCTGTACCAGTACAAACCTGTTCTCCGCAAGTAACTGCCAACTTCCCCACATTAATCAGAGGTGGAGGACTAATGATTTCAGACACAATGTCGTTTAACAAATAGTCACGGAGAATATACGCCCCGCCCGAGAATCGAACTCACGGTCACGCGATCCGTAGACCAACGCTCTTACCTACTGAGCTAAGCGGGCGGGGCGGACACCTGGGTAGAACCACCGACCTTCCGTAAGCGCGCTGGATGGCTTCCTCACATGACGAATTCAACGCCCAAGTGAGGCTCAAGCCCATATTGATGTGGAGCAAGTGATTTAAAGTCAGGGACTTTAACCACTGGGCCACGGAGGCCCCTAGAGTACTTTGTGGGTAATCTACTGGTAAGAAAAGTGCAGTGTTTCCATGGAGTGGCTCAAATTATGTGTTGATCCATTTGTTGACTTTGATAGATACATAAATACTTCGCTCTTACCGTCAAGAAAGTCTGTAATTTCTCTTAATGTGCAAGAATTAGTTTATGCACTCACTTATATTTTCCCCATATTGAACCAATGGCATATTGATTCCGGATACGACTAAATGTAGATTTTGAGAAAAAAGTACCCCTAATTATTTAGTCATTGAAAACTAGCGTCAGGAGTTGTAATTTCTCACCTTGGGTAGTGCAACCAAACATATGTATTAAACACATTAATATACGCCAGAGCCGGGCCGGGAAGTGATTATCGAATTCATAATGGCCATTATTCATTCCGGGCCGGCTCTGGCGTGCATTAACCTCTTAATATTGTAGATGCAGTTTGTTTATAGATTTATCAGGATAATAATAAATTTCAGTGTCAGTGTATGCAGTAGAATCAATTTGCTGAAATAGTAATCTATTACATGTTGACAGAACTAATTAATTTGTTCTCATTGTTCAAACAGAAACAATAAAAAGACAATAAGACAATTAGATACCGTTTATTTGATTCTTACGTTTGGCCTTAAACGAGGGGATTGTTTGGTTACTGAAACCAGACACTCGAATCTTGTGACCGTCTCTGGTGTAGCTGAAATTAAACCAAAGCAAGAGATGAATGCCAGTGTTTTTCTGTAACAATTAATACAAACATTTCGTACCATTTTTAAGAACCCACCTCAGGATTCAGAGACCTTGTTTATTGTTAAATCAACATTACTCCTGGTCCTAGTATATAAATTCTAAAACTGAAATCATGTCCAGAATTGCTAATCTTCATCAACTTTACCAAGGCAGGGGCACCTACAGAAATTTTGATAAAATATTAAAACAATTCAATTTATTTTGAAACAAAGTCAAACTTTCTAAATACCACACGATTAACTTTTTAGAATATCATATAGTATATTATTACATGTAGCATTCTCAACAATTATCTAAAGATATAAATAAAGCTATGTTACCAAAGCGCCGAATCTAACAGAAATGTCTGTTTATGCATGACGATGGATTCGTCGTTTGAATGTCTGAAGATTATATATGAATATGATAAGATTATTGTTTATTTACAAATACCAGACGTATGATATTTGGTTACCGTGCATTAAACAATTTAACATTTGAATTTATGTCTATTTTAAGAGATTGTTTACGTTCCAATTTCCTGCTAAAATAATAGACAAGAGGGCCATGATGGCCCTATATCGCTCACCTGTTATCATTGCACTTGAGGACAAGACGGTCATTAGAAAAAAAATCTAAGTGCATAGTACAGTAACAAGAAAGGGAAGAAATTTAACCAAAAAGAAAAAAAAATCTTACAAGGTACAGATATGTCAAAATACACATAAAAATTGGAGGTACCATCAATGTTGTACCACAGAAAAGTGGTCTCAGTTTTTCCCTACGGCCAATAATAAAAAAGTTACTAAAAATAAGCTATTTATTGTAACGTTAAAGGGAAGTAATTTAAAAAAAAAATTATTGTAAGTGAACAAAAGAAGGATCTGCCAAATAAACCTGTTGACATAAATGAAATTTCAGATCAGTATCTTCATTAGTTACGGATATATACCCATTTTAATTTGAAATAAAGGGGAGGTAATGAAATTTCAAATAAGTCTTATAAGTACTTACTGATATAAATCCATTTTGATTACAATCAGGGGAGGTAATCAGATATAAAATAACTCTGAACCTACGCTTGGATCTGATTTGTCATGGAGTCCAAGAATTATTGTTGTTGAAGTTATTTTGGAAGTTTGTATCAAATAAAACCATAAATGAAGTCTCTACATGGCTGCAAAAGCCAAAATAGCCAATTTTGGACCTTTAAGGGGCCATAACTCTGGAATCAATGATTAAATCTGGCCAGTTCAAGAAAGGAACCAAGATCTTGTGGTGATACAAGTTGTGTGCAAGGTTGGTTAAAATCGAATCATAAATGAAGCTGCTATTGTGCAGACAAGGTCAAAATAGGTAATTTTGGCCCTTTCAGGGGCCATAACTCTGGAACCCATTATTGGATCTGGCCAGTTCAACTAAGAAATCAAGATCTTATGGTGACACAAGTTTTGTGCAAGTTTGATTAAATTCAAATCATAAATGAAGCTGCTATTGTGCAGACAAGGCCAAAATAGCTAATTCTGGCCCTTTCAGGGGCCATAACTCTGGAACCCATAAAGGAATCTGGCCAGTTCAAGAAAGGAAATAAGATCTTATGGTGATACAAGTTGTGTGCAAGTTTGGTTAAAATCAAATCATAAATGAAGCTGCTATTGTGCAGACAAGGTCAAAATAGCTAATTCTGGCCCTTCCAGGGGCCATAACTCTGGAACCCTTAAGGGAATCTGGCCAGTTCAAGAAAGGAAGTAAGACCTTATGGTGATACAAGTTGTGTGCGAGGTTGGTAAAAATCAAATCCTAAATAAAGCTGCTATTGTGCAGACAATGTCAAAATAGCTAATTTTGGCCATTTCAGGGGCCATAACTCTGGAACCCATAATGGGATCTGGTCAGTTCAAGAAAGGAACCGAGATCTTATTGTGATACAAGTTGTGTGCAAGTTTGGTTAAAATAAAGTCATAAACGAAACCACTATCGTGCAGACACGAAATTGTTGACGCACGGACGCACAGACGACGGACGAAGAGTGATCACAAAAGCCCACCTTGTCACTATGTGACAGGTGAGCTAAAAATGTGGATGCATCACGAGAGGATCGGCACTACAGTCACAGCAATAATTTTAAGGTTGATTTCTGTCGGCATTTGAAAGAGAACCAAGAAAATTTCGATGTTGACATGACTTATCGGTTAGTGTTGCTAGTGTGTTGGTCTTCTGGTGCCCATTTCATAAATGTACATAAATTCCATCCTAAGTTTTGTCCTAAGTATAAACTTTTATAACACATTCATTTTAAAGGATATAACTACTATCCTTTTATAAAAAAAAGGTGTCGTTAATTCGATTTTAGGACACATCTATCTTATTTTGTTCGTCTCAAATTCTGAGAATAGCCAAAGAATTTTAAATGTATCTTTTCAAATTGATGTTCGTGAAACACTAGACTTCGAACTAATAACTATTGTATCTGCATACATTTTCTAATCTAAGTCATTCGTCACTGTAACAGCAAAACGTTTACACTATAAATTCAAATTGATACTAAGAAAATGTTTATCACTTACTCTAAACATTCTGATTCTGTTCATTTCATTATATGAATTAAAATCCAGCCAAGAGATGATGAAACACCCTAGCAATTCTGATAAATATCAATGATATAACTTCAGATGGAATCTGATTTTTCTTAGTTTGGTTTACTACTTTAATGCAGCCATACTGTCAAAATAAGTTAATATAGTGACAATGATATGACGGAAATAAATTGTTTAATTATAAAAACCAGACACCAGAATCTTGTTACATTTTCTGGTGTAGTGAAAACGAATCTGATAACAAATGAAGCCAGTTTCAGACATTCGTAATTGTATCGTGCTTCCCTTAGGAACATTTTTATTTGTATTCTGTCAGACTTGATTGACATGGATGCACCAGTCGTCTGGTTTGGTTAGTGTTTGTCTGCCTGCTCGTAGTGTTGTTCAAGATCCGCTATTAATATGTTAATAAATGTCAATTGTTAAGCAAGTTTTGCAGTGAAAGTTGTTTTCTGTTTTTACGTCTCTTAAAATTGTTAATTTTAGATCATAGCAAGGGTAAAACAACTTACCTTTATTCATTCTATACCATCAATCGTCGTTGAGATGAATGATATGCACGCAGTCTTTCATGTTCTATGTTGTAAGTCAATTTTAAGACCAGCATGAAATGATAACAGGCATATTATTGTAATTGGATGCAACAGAGCTGCGCATGTGACGAGTAACAGAACACTTTAAGAATATCTAATTTCTTTGTTTGATTTCTTTCTGCGAAAAGGAAACCAAAAAGATACTGTTTCTGTGATGTTTTGAAAACTGCACTGTTATGTGTATTTCACTGAAACTGGAAGATTTACTTCAGGCACTGCAATGCAGGATTTTATATAACCATGACTTTTCAATATAAGAAGATATTCTATAATAATTGTCTTAAAAAAAGGATCATTTGCTTGATTTTTGGCTACACTTAATTGAGAAACACAGATTACAATTTAGTTTTCTGAACATGGGGACATCCCAATGTTTGTGACATTTCTGTGTACAGATTTTTCCTTAATGTGTATTTCAACTTCTCAAAGTTGTGTTTTACATATTATTTTTCATTTGTTATACAGGTCCATGTTCTTTAAGATTATGAGATATTCGTCAAAAAGTAAAGAGATCCGCAAACTTAAAGTAAATCTTACAACAATTTTTAGATTTATGCATTGTGTCGACATCTTAAATCATATTTGATCTGTAAAAAGGATATTTTACCAATTAAAACAACAATTGCCACTTATTTCTGATCCATATGCCAGATCCGGTCTTTATTCTATATTTTATGGATATATGATGTAACGCCATCACTTCTGGGTTTTTCATACGTGCAGAACTACTTAAAGTCAAGCAAGAAATTTTTTTTATGTAATTATCTATAACAATCACAATAACGTAAGCTTATTTCAAATTGTTTCATGTTTAACCATTATGATATACGAATATATAGATGGAATGTTGTGCACATAGGATAAGGTGATGCATTATATTAAAATATTATTCAAGGGTGTTTACTAACATCTATCGTTACATACTTGTTTCTATATAGCTATTCCCGTTAAGTTACGAGGTACCGGAAACGTCATTTTTGTTTCCATATGCTGACGCCTGAATTTCATATCGGGCGTAATTTTATGTGTGTCGTTGCATTAATGCTTTTATTTAGTTCTGTATTGTCAATCTTATTCAGACTATTGAACAAATTTATAATATTTACATTAAAGTTATACGTGTGTAAATATGTAATAAGAAAGTTATTATCTTTGCTTCGGGAAATATGCACTTGTAATATTTCAGCTGCAGAACTCGCACAAAGCTTATAACCTATAATTACCGACAGATCGGTATTGGTTTTGTTAGGTTATGTATCAGTGTTATATATAATTTAAGCTCGTGCACTGTGAAACATTGAGCGAATTGCTTATCGGTCCATTCATAGAATATAATTGTCATTTTACTCTCCCGATTCCTTCAGCTGAGCTAAAGAACAGTTACGGACAGAATGATGACCAATAGAGGGTACAAGTACGAAAATTGCTGCAAGATGCAGCAAAAGGAAACTCTGTGCCAAACAAAGCAGTGTACGTAGTACTGATAGAACAGGAGATGATATAACGATACTTGTGACTTTGTTGTAGAGCCTAGGGAAACAGACAGTCTGATGGGGTTTCATGAATGTTGGAGAAAAAAATATTGCCTTTGTAGTTTGAGCAGGATTTTTATTGTTGTATTTAGTGACCTAACTATTGACTAATCATGACCCATATGCGAAACTGACCTCTAGGTTTCGGTATATGGAATGAAATGTATTGTATACACAAGGTTGTTCTTAAATTCAGACTTACGTAGCTTTGCAGCCGAAATGACCGAGTTTCAAACTTAGCTCACATTATTCTGATAAATGTCTAATCTGGAATAAATGATGAGGAAAGACTAAGATGTACAATAAATGAAACGCAACAAACATCATTTTATTCCACCTAGGAGCGCGGAACTCACAGTTTAAAAGGAACAAGAAAATTATAACCCAAGTATATGTTGACGATTACGTTGGTGTATTTACGTAGAGGGTATTGCCGTTGTTGTTGTTGTTTTCACATCCTCCTCTGAATATGCAGCAATGAATACTGACTAAACAGTTCACTACTACAAACATCTTTACCAGTTTATACAGTCAAATACTGATCAACTGGCATTTTTGACAAACGGTCAATGTTGAATTTCGGTTGGAATAAAAGGTCTATAACCCCTATCATATGAAATAAATGCGGCAAATAACAATGACTACTATACAATCTTTAAAAAAGCTGACCTTCTTTCTGGCGCATTGATCAGACTGAAAACGACAAGTAATGGCTGACACAAATTGCTTTCATTTCTCCTCTTGGATTCCTTTCCTATTTCTTTTCTTCTAGTGAAACTTATTTTTCGCGTTTGTGGTATTTAATCTGATGCAATTATGGGTGAGATCAGACATTAAAAACGAAATTTTGCAAATCGAAACGAAAAAACTCGTCATTTATGACATGGATTGCACACTGCACTCACAAAAAGCCATACTAAATACTTCGCGCCTGTGTGCGCGGAGACTAAAACGGCTTCTGGCAGCTGCTTCGTTTCTGTCAGTTTACGTTATTGTTTTATCTCACTAATATCGCTTTCACGTTACACATTTTAATCAGCTGATACTACACAATATTGCAGACTTTTAATTAGACAGCATTTTTTCAGAATACTTGATAGGACATTAGCCAGTTGCAACTAATAGATACATCAGGCATATGCTTAAATCATTTTTTTACGAAAATGCCAACTTCATACATGGGAAATGTTATTTCTTTATTATTTCTGTTTCGTATATGTAATTGAAGCCCCGCAACTCCAAATAGACAATACATAAATTGTAAGTCATTTGTCGATGTCTTTAACAATATATACAAAAGATATTTTTGCACATGTCATAGTAAATTACAGTATCATTTAAGATTTTTTTCTGTCATAATAGCATGGATAACATGGACTCTTAGAAGCCTCTTTACGAACTTTAAACACGGCCAATGTTTTTATAACAAAATAACAATCACTATTACGCAGTTTATAACCTTAGTTTACCGTTAATCCTATGTATCGACTTATTGAAAAACGAACGCACTTCGGAAGAATGTAAAAAGAAAACCTAATTGTAGAATCGGTTTTATTTAGTCATGAGATATGGAAAATATAAGAAGTATAATAACAACACATGGTGAATAAATGCAGCCGCTACACTGATACTGTAAATTGTATATAGAAACATTTATTTGTATAGAACACCATGCACTCAGAAATATAAAAAGACAATTATAGTATAGTACTAGTATTCTAGTAGTTTATTTACGATTTGTTTCAATGTAAACGAGACAATTAGTCTAAAACCAGAATCTTATAGTAACTGCTTCTGCTTCTGTTGACTTTAATCTGATAATTAGAGGTAATGCTAGAGACAGACTGGAATCCTACAATCAATTGTTTGGTCATCACGTTTTATTTATAGTTGATTTACACCAGCCATAAAATGCACAATGACCTGTGTTTAGGTTAAACCACAAAAACTCATTTACACAGATTATGAACTTGTTTAGATCAGAAACACTAAAAAACTTCTTGTTCCATCCCTTCGAAAGTTACCGGATTTCACTATGTCATAAATGTCTAGATACTTCGTCTTTCATCATGTTTCCTGTTAAATCATTTATCTTGCACGTAGATTAATTGATCCTACAACAAACAGCTGGCTGAGTAACAAATATGTCAATTCCTTTATTTTACGATGATTTAACTGTTTAACTTCCAAATCAAGATTTAAACGTCCGTGTATCCCATACAGAGTTACTCCGCTTTTACGGCTAACTTTTGTCAAACTTCATGAGCCTCAACTTAAGTAGAATGAAATCGGCAAGAAAACACTAAATTTACTCTCGGAAACGATACTATCGCTTGAGCTAATATTATAAATAATCTGACTTGATTCAATTACGCTAGAAGTGTGGCAGCCATTTTGTTTTAATCAAAATTCATATCTGAAATATACTAGCAGGATATGGAATATATCCTGTCTCCACGTGACATCTATTGACCAATAGAAATGCAAGAAACTTGTAGGAGGCAAGATAAAATAATAATATCTGTCATGTGTTTACGAATCGGATAGAAATATCCGTCCCGAGGGCACCTGCGCATTGGGCGGTAATGAGGCTTGCAGAATTACCGCCCATGCGCAGGTGGCCAAGGGACGGATATTTCCATCCAATTCGTAAACACATGACTGATATTTTTTCTTGCATATCGTATACATTTTAGCATTTCATTTTGGCAGATTATTTTTCTTGCATACTGTATTTTTACAAAAGGTAGAAATACTTTCTTCTAAGCACTCTTTCTTATAGGAGAGAATGAACACAAAGCGCAGGAAATTAACGTCCGTAAGCAGAAGTGACGTCATGATGTTTTGCGTTACGCACAATAACAAAGTTCCACATTAGTTTGATCGTTTATAGCGTAACGTTATGTTTTATCGATAAACTAACGTATTTTGAATGGGAAATATACTATAACGAAATAAGGAATTAAGAGAAACTATCAAGGTACCTGCTTTTTTCGTATTTTACATAAACAATATATTATCAGTGCATGAACCACTAGTTGTCATTAACAGCACGAGAGTCAATTGGCATGGGAGCGGGGGTGGGGGGGTGGGACGGGGGGGGGGGGGCAGATGGGTTTTGCCGGCATGGGTAAAATCACCGGAAACGCCAGTCCGGTGTGCAAGAATTTTTCATCCACCTGTGGAACTCAAACTGATTTAATCTTTAATCTCAATCAAAATAGATATTAAATGATTAATTTAAATGAATCGATACATATTGAAAAGGCAAAAATATTTTTTTCTTGAAAATGTTCACCATAATTAATAAACAACCACCACTGGTACTGTAACCGAAAATGCAAATCGTATTTTGTTGGAAGGTTCAACCGTTGTTTGATTTCCTGTAGATTATTATATGAATATAATGAAAGAATTATTGGATTTTATCAAGACCACACGATATGTTTGATTTACGTATCCGGAACTTATCCGACTTATTAATTACCCTCAAGAGATTTTTCACATTACAGCTTGAAACTAAAATAACAGACAGTCTTAGTGCATTTCGGAATGATCAATACCCTATTCCATGCAATAAATTTGGTGTACCATGTGCTTTTCCAGGAATGATTTTCGATGTGGTCATTAAATATCAGTTTTATTGCGTATGGGACTCCAGGATTGTTTTACATCTGAGAAAGTATTTTAAGATTCCTTATTGTTCTTTGTCCCGTTATGATAACTTCTACGTTGTACATTTATCGTGTTACCTACAAACGTTATTAATATATAGTAAAAATCAAATGAATGTATAAAATGAAATCACTTTGAAATTATTGGTTTTATAATGAATGCGATTTGACTGTTAACATCGAATAGCTTTTGTGCTCTTCCAAACTTTAATAAAAGATGTATTTCAATGTTATGTTTGATTCATGCTCATGTAATAGTGTCCTGCTAGATTCAAGATTCATATGTTAACAAATCACTTGTAGGCAGTAGAAATAAAGATAAAAACTCTTACTTAGATCAAATTGACAAATGCTCTGGGGAAATTTTGTCATTTTCTGAGATAAAATTTATCAACAAATAGACATTTTTAGGTTAAAACCCCTACAATTTCGCAAGGTGAAATATGTTGCCAAGAGAATCAACTTAAATCCCAACGGACTGACCAATTGTGGTAATAATCTATTTCTGTCTTAGCGGTTCGTCTACAAGAAGAATATATCTAATCATATTTTTGCGTAACAGGAAATTATTTTCATATTGCAAATATGCAATTACAGAAAAATCGAGCCTTTACTTTTAGATATGCAAGGGTTTAAGGTTGTATTTTAGTGACTGCCTGACATGTCATAAAAAGGATCAGGATCATCGCTTTATTTAGCAATTGTTAGATATGCACGGTGACAAAGCGGTAGTAAGACATGTTTCTTTAAGGCACCGCTGTTATATCAGCATCGAAAAATGCTGTCTTACACGTATTAACATGCAGAGCGAGACATTTTGCTAAAACACGTGACTTGTAATGAAGGTAAGCAGATGAACATCTTCAATCATTTCTACAGTGTTGCCAAATTTTCAATTATATATATTGTATATTGCATGGTATGCTTCCGAACGTTAAAATGTTTGAAATGAAATGTTTCGGTACTTTAGCTTTAATACAACTGTAATTAATATTATACGAAGTGAAAGCAATTAACCACCATTCGTCCTTTAGCATAAATTATCATTAAGTATGGTGGAATTCACGCAGGTTTTTATGTTTCATTTCATAATTCCAAGTCAAAGGTAATCAGCTAAAAAGTTAACAGAAATACCAAATTTAGTTACAGAATTTTTCTGCCAGATGTAAAGACATATTCGTGTCGTCTACATTGTACAATACGATGACATTTAAGTGTTATGAATTGTAATTTTATATTGAAATCTTTACCTCTCATTAATAGACTTAATCAAACCGAGTATGTTCTGCTTGGTTGCATTGTTTGCTCTCAAAGGATCTTTTTACATTTTTTTATTTGCTAAAATAGAAAAAGTCGTTGACTTAAATCACTTGTTCATCACCAATTTGGTCCCAGTTTCACTCGGGTCGTTGAGTTCTTCATGTGAGGAAACAATACAGCTGGCTTACGGAAGGTCGGTGGTTTTACCTAGGCACCCGTCCTGATGAAATGATGTACGGAAGGGCACCTGGGGTCAAAGCTGGAAAGTCACCAAATGACCTTTAATTGCGTCGATGCGAAGATAAACCAAACAAAAGCAAAAAAAAAAAAAAACAAAAAAAAAAAACAACAGAAAAGTTAAGTTTTTTTTTTGCGTTAATACATGTTATTATAAATTTCGATGAGTTTCTGGTATGTCATACGAGTAATCAGGACTGTTTAACCAAATATACACGAACACTATGACAAAGCAGAAGCAAGACATACCTGAAGGGTTTACAAAATCCACATCAACTAAAGTATCCCTCAAATATCGATAGTCCCTTTTACAAGTTTGACATTTATCCAAGAGGAGCTTCTTAAAGATAATGTTTCTTTTGACATAAAAGTGGAAGATGCGATATGTACATACTTATAGTTCCAAAGCATGTTTTATCAAATACGCAATTATTTGGCTTAAAAAGAAGATTGTTTACAGTCCAATATCTTTATTAAATGTATGAGCGGCATGTACTTTATGTGGGGCAAGTTTTGTCCGCGACAAATCAGACCTGTATGAAAAAAATAACAAATTTAGTGTTTACTCTAAACCCTTGAAACTGTTATTAGAATAAAAAAAAACAGAAGTGATATCAAAAATAGTTGCACTTAAAAACGTGAGTAGATCTGCTGGATGTATTTATACTAAACATATACAATGTATAAGTAAATACATTTTGAAGCAAAGGCTATAAAACTGCTGAATCAGTTATTTGTAATGATGCATAATATATATCAGCATTCTTTACAAATACTTAAAACAAAGACAAGCTTTGTAACGAAAACGGTGAATAGAACACTATTGTCAGTTATTGTCTGAAGATGCTACCGTAGTTTGATTGCCTGAAGATAATAATTAGAACAAATTACAGTATTGTAAATTTAGAAATACCAGACGTATGATATTTGGTTTAAATGCACGAAACAGTTAAACAATTTATTTACTCTGAGAGAGTGTTTACGTTTCATTTTGCTGCTAAAGTAATAGACAATTTGGATGCATTGCTAAGGGACCAAAACCATAGTTACCTCGATATTTCCAAAGAACCATTTGTCTGACATGTTCTTCAGATGCACTCATTACAAATCAAATATTGTTTTCTGTCTGGACGTCCTGGCATGCATTAAAGTAGTAGCATGCTGGGAGTATAAACAACCATGTCATATACATGCTGAAATGTATGTTGTAATTTAAGCTGATGGTAATTGTTATTTTCCATGCTGTATTTTAAGAATGAAATGAAGGAATTTTTGATACTATACATACATTGATAAGCAAAGTGCATGTATCCAGTGACGGTATTGATACACATACTACTTTAAACTTAGATAAGCAAGTGCCCAACGGTAGTCATTCTACCGAGTTGGCGTTCATTTCACTCGTTGACAATTCTATATCTTGGCATTATTTATCTTTGCATTCTCAGTATGCTTCCGAAGGTTGACAAAAGTCATTATTTATTTTCCTCATCTTTGCAACAAAAAGTTTTTGTTTTATCATTCTTAGATTTGATTGTAAATTTCATATACAGATATTCATTATAAATTATAAGTATAAAACCTCTGACAATAATTTGTATTATATCATCATTCGTCATGAAGATAACTTTCACGCAGGACTGAATATTTCCTTTTACATGTATAAGCCCATGACAAAGGAAACCATCATAAAAATTAAAAGATTGACCATACCAATTGTTGTAACTGTATTCGTTTTCCTCTCAAATGTAAAAATATATGCGTGTTGTCTAGAATACGATACAATTATAGATTGCATTAATTTCATTGAATTACATTAAATTATTAACTTATTAAAACCATGCTGAAACAGAAATCTCTTACTTTTGCTTTCTGCGTTCATGGCTTTCATTATACATTTTGCTTAGAGTCTTGCTTGTCATGCATGATATCTTACCTTATCTTTTAGAACTGTGCGTATGTCGAGAAACCAAACTAATTTGATGAATACAAATTTTTTTGTGTGTTTGCTTCATTTCTAAGCTCTTAAGGAAGTTGTTTTTATAACTTTTGAACTAAGCACTAATTTAAACTGAACCTAAAAGGTTAAGAAAACCAAATATTTTATAATAAGGAATAGCAACTGCAAGAACATCGTTGATGCGACTGACTTTTTCAAATTATATGGGTTATTTAATGCTTCATTTTTCAGAACATAAAAAGAAGTAACTTAACTCAAGACAGAAAATATAATGGATGTGCATACGGTATACAATATACTGTAATATATGACATTCAAAACAAAAATTCCAGAAAATAGACATTCTTCAAGGATGCTTCTCTATATCTAAAATCCATTCTCACTGCTTTTGTTACTTTTCAATACCAGATACATATTTGTTTCGATGTAACGGAAACGTTTTCCAAAAGTTTTGCAATATCGGAATGTATTTCAACTTATGACAATTGCTTCAACGCTGTCGACTCCGGCAACTTTTGATGTGGATATTTCAACATTTGCTTTTACGTTGCAGTTGGAAATCAGTCAATACAACACCATATTGCATACATTTAACTTAACTTTGTCTGAAGGTTTTATTAGGCATTAACCAGTGACAACTAATAGCTTTTATGATATATTTCTATGCAACTAAAGTGATTTCTGATATAAATTATATTCAATGCAAGTCAGCTGATGTCCTTAACATTGGCATGTCAGGTATCTGTTTTAGTATTTAGCATTGCATATTTAGATAATTTAAGAATGAATTGCATGTCGTAATCGCATGAAAAGCCTTTTAACGTACAACAGCACGGCTCATAATTGTATACCTATATAAATTACCCACACCATATACCTTACTTTACCATGGATCCAGTGAAGATACTAATCCCTTTTATGTTTTAAGACTTTAAAACGTATAAATCTTCAGATAAAGGCGGTTGTTTCTAACGTCGCGTCATACTGTTTCCACAAAATATTTTTAAATCCTGTATCCTATGACGATTTAATTTATGTAACCAAGGGCTGTCGGACAAACATTGTGACTATGGAAATCGTTTTATCGTTATATTTGCGGATGAATATATGAAACAGAATCCTTTTGATGTGCACAGTTCAGCCAAGCAAAATGATATCGGTCTGATTTGACTTCATCTATACCTTATTTAAGCTCAGCATCAGCCTTTTCAGTGTAAATTACTCCCAACAATGGTAACTAATACTTGTTACAAATTGACTTTTTTACAACAGCGAGCTTCCAGAAATAATTGAAAGACAATCAAATTGTTGATTGTATTTTTTGTTTATTTCTGTTTGTTTTGGCAGTAAACAAGGCAATTAATGTATTGAAGAAACCAGTCACCGGAACCTTGTTACTGTTTCTGGTGCTTATAATTACAAGTTAAGTTAATTTCAGAAATGCCTCAGTGTATTGTTCTAATGCTGGCACTGTGTTTCGTTTCATTCACAGTTACAGAGAACAAAAGATACACTCAGCAAAACTTCTAACCAGCCACATTGGTTTGCATATCTTTAGAGAAAACAAATGTACACAGCGTTGCAGTATCTTTACATCTTTTAAAACATTCTTCGTTAAATTATTCGAAAACATTCATTAGAAACAAACGGGTACTTACTTCAATAAAATAACCCAAACAACAAAGTCATAAATTTGGTAGCACAACAGTTAAGTTATTAAAAACGTCTAAGGATTTTGCGCCTACTACAAGAAGAAACAGCTACGCATTGCGAGACTTAAGGTAGTTGTGCGCGGGAAAACGTAGAATAAAGCCTGGATTAGGAAAAAGAAAATGAAAATCAGTTTACGAATTAATGATAATAAAATTTTATAAAAATGGCATTGTTACTATCTTTCTTAAGTTAAAATATCAAACCCGATATTAAAACATCAAACCCGTTAAATAATTCAAACTAATGTCTCAAAATTAGCTTGAAATAGGCGGCTCACTTAAAGACACATCTGACAGTTTCCTATATGTATATAGGTAAAAATTTTCCTACGGACAGAATTTCTTTAATCTTTAAAATCATAGGTACCGGTGCTTGATCTTGAATTATCTGCCCTTGAAAATAGAATTTTTAATTATTTTCATACTTTCAAGGGCAGACAATTCATGACCAAGGCTGGGTACCTATGATTTGCTTTATTTTATATATCTGTTTTGATTTGATTCTCTGTCAGTAAACACAGTTTAAAAAAGAAATTCTATCCGTAAGAAAATCTTGCCCAATGTCAATATAGACACAGTGGTAATTTTCCATGACTATGAACATGACAAAATGATACCTCAAACTCCTGGTCTTTTCCATGGACCGAATTTCTTTAGATTTTGTGTACTGAATGCAAATGATGACTTAAACAGAAATATAAATTAAATTGCACAGTTTCCTAGCCTTAATTTTCAATTATCTGTCTTTGAAAATTGGATTTTTTAGTATTTTCTGATTTTCAAGGGCAGATAATTCAAGATCAAGCACCCGTACCTTTGATTTTAAATACATATTTCCGTTTTAAACTTGATTCTCAGTCAGTACACAAAGCCTAAAGAAAATCTGTCCATAGGATAATTTTTGCCTATATATAATATATATAGGAACTGTCAGATGTGTCTTTAAATCATGGAGGAATATCTCAAAATTCAGCTAACTGACTATACATTTTGTTTTACCATATTATAGGTCATACGTTTATTTACAATTGTGAAAAGTTTCATTAAAATCTACACTGTAGAACAAATTCTTACGAAGATTTTTCCATAGCCTCCCATTATGAAAAATTGCGTGAGGTCTAAATTTTTCAAATTAGTTTAGCAAAAATTCAAGCACACGACCCTATCTTTTTTATTTGCTGAATTTACTTAGTATAGTGTGGAGTTTTGAAAAATCGACTTTCTGTAGATAATTATAAGAATATAAGAATCTAATTATGATGAAAATAATGCTTGCGACATTAAATATTTGACCTACGAATACGGAACGATTCAAGTTCTAATTACACATAATTACCCTCAGCTAAAATAAGAGACAAGCTGTTGCATGACAAGGGAGGACTAATACTGTAGTCGAGGCTATAAATCCAGATAAATTTTGTTTCTGTGGTGTGAATGAATTTCCGATGCAAATATTACTTATCAGGTTTTATTTGCTTGTCTTGGTAATTATTTGTGTTTCTGTATACTGGCACGAGTCGCTTCAAAAAGTGGCAAATGAAACGAAACTATGTTCTGTAAAATTTCAGTCTGAATAAGTACCACCAAGTACCTCTCAAGATTTACTAGGTGCATCGCCAGAGATCTAACTTTAATTTGATAATAAGTTATATTTTCGTCACCAGAAAATTAGTTTTGTAAAATATTTACGATGACAAAATAATCATAGGATCAAGGTCAAGGTCAAATATGGATTTGTTGATACTTTGACTTTTATTTCGACTACTGGAAAAGTAATCGGGACTTTTTTTCACCCAACCTTAGCGTGGCCGTTGAATTTAGTTTAAAGGTTAATGGCAAGTTTTTTTCAAATTTGTGGTCACGTTTTGAGATAATATTAGTTTAAGTGTTATGGCACACGCCTCAGTTCCATTATAGTTTAAATTTTTATCTCATAATGTTCATGCAACTCTCGATTTCCTAGTATTTTTCTATTTCTTTGCTTTGTTTCTTTTCAGACTTTTCCTGTCGTTTGCCCGCTCTTCCTCTGTATTCTGCTGGTTTTCTTTTTCAGGATACAGCCTCATTATCCAAGCTCATGACTGTTTGTGTTTTCCCATGTCCATTATTATTTTCAAAGTTCTGTGGACTACTTCCTGTAATTTTCTTCTAATTTTCATTGCAATTGATTAGCTGTAAATAGAAGGGAATTCATGCCATAGAACTTCTATTACATTATATTATTTCGTGTCCGTAGACTTTCTCAAGCAAAAATTTAAAAAAAGCAACCTTCTTGATATGAATAAAATCTGAAAAGTAGATCCCTCGGAAGCATCGAAAACAAGGCAAACAGTGAAAATTGCAGACTCGGTTTGATTGAGTCTGTTGATGAGCAGTAATGGAAAATGCAACACTGCCCACGCCTCCTAGCACCTGCTTAAGCCATCAAATGTTGTCATACAAAATGGCTTTAGACCAACTGGGAACCATACGCCGCTTTTTTAAATTGCTCTCTGTATATCATCGAATGTTCCATGTGCACTGCCGTGTGAACAAATCTGCGGATGTCTCTAAACTATGTCTTTGTACTTGAAACAAATGAAAATGTTCAGTTGTAATCAACCTGGGTATAGGCGAGTAGCTTGCATTTTTCTCTATCGTCAATAAACAGGCTCCGTCAAACATCGTCTGTTGTTGTGCGACCTGTGGATTTCCACTTTTTAAAACGCCTGACCAAAACTGTTTGAAGGGATTTTGTAAACCTGTAATTTTGTCTGCGACACGTTTGTAGCATCAGAAATGTTGTATTTTGGACGTCCTCAAATAATTTATTTGAATAAACCCCCGACCGTACCTAAATAACTGAAATAACTGAAGTTATCTTATGTACTGTAAGTTACAAATGATAGCAATTAAAATTTTAACATTAAAAAGTATGTGTACGGATTAGACTGTCAAGGAACAATTTTTGATGGGCAATATTTAGAATTATGTAATTCTTCACTGATCTAGTGTTCTTACACTTTTTGCCAATACTAGTATTTTATCTAAAAGAGAAAACAAAAACATAAAAGAAGTTTGCGTGTAAATAAAAACTTTAAAGAACACCTTTCTTTCAGAGGAATGTATATTCTGCCTTAATTTGGAAACATCCACATACGGTGGTATACATAGAACTATCAATAATACACCGAGTACAGTTCTCTAAAAAGAGACGTATCGTCCTCAGTAAAAATAATGGAATAGCCTTAAATGAGAAAACAACGGGCAGATGTAAACTAAGGCTGTGCAGCCGGCATATCATGGAAACTGTCTTAGGACAAGTTTAAAAGTGCACCACATCCGTATCCAGAGAGTGGTCTTCCACTACCGTCCATGAACAGGTTCAATTAAACCGAGCCTGCAACACTTTCGTTTATGTCGTGTTGGGCGACCTGTGGTTTTCTATTTTTTCATTTTGTCAATATGCAGAACTATGAAAGCGTGTGTATTAGAACCACCCGAGGTGAAATATTCAAGATGTAAAACTAAACGGTACAAGTAACGCAACATCAAGATCGTGCTGAACGATCTGAGAAGACTGGAATGTAACAAATCCGATCGAATGTACGTGAAATCATTTTTACTACCGCCACATGGCACAATGTTGCTGTGTGTGAGCCTTTCCAAGGCCGGTAGTGGAAATGCATGCTATCGTCCACGCCCTCTAGTAAAACGCAATATTTACACATGTTATAAGTACTACAAAACAAACGTAGATGTGTTCATACGGCGGTGTACATTGAACCTTAAATAATGCACTAATGTGCATTTCCATGAAAATCGGCGTATGGTCCCGAGTAGCCCTGAAGGAGAAAGCAATGGGCAGAACTAAATAAACTGAAGGATTCGAGTTGCAGTCTGCATATCATATCGCAGAAAAAAAACAAACTATAAAGGAGGTGTCATATCCAAATGGTGATTAAACAATACCAAAACTTAAAGCGGGTGTATCTGAACCAACCAAGCGGAAATTTTGAAGCTGAAAAAACTACACAGTTCCATTAAAACGATATAAATGTCATGCTGAGTGACCTGAAAATATCGAAATACAACTGTTGCAACACTAATTGAATGTATGGGGAGGTGTTTTACGACTGTCACACGACATAAACAGCGTTTTGTTTTTGTTTAAAAGAAATGAAATGAAAAAGGAACAGTGGAAACGCCACGGGTCGCCACATACGACAATAAAGAAAATGTTGCATGCCCGATTGAGACAACCTACAGAATATCGGAGTTCTAACTTCTTTTATCATCTTTATATCTTAGTTTTGGTTATTACTTTTCTGCAAAATAAAATGAATAAAGTGACATCACAATAAACAAAAGGTAAAGCCGTTAACGTGATTGTGTTAAATTTGTAAACATGAAATATCTATCTAACAATTCTTTTTTCATTCTCTCAGACTTTATTGTAATAAATGCTTCAATTTCTTGTTCTTGATTGCATGTCTGCTTATAAGTTGTTGCAGACAAACGATCAAATTGGAAACAGATAATTAATTTTGTTCTGCATGTTTGACTTGAAAGGCAAATGTTTTGTAGAATTATTGCATGCAATTAGAAATTTCATATTAATGCCAAATGATAAATATCTAATTACCTTCCATCTTTGTTAAGATGAATTCAGAGACCAACGGACCGAGCTTCTAAATAGCATTAAACATTTCGATGGTAAAAATATTACTTGAATCCATTTGTTATGGCAAAATCAATGAAGGAAATCACTAAAGCTTCCTTTTGACAGTAATTGCTACTTCGTGCATGGCATAGAAATTGTGCAAAAGCTTTCCAAGCATAGACAGTTTAGGATCAGTATGCAGCTTAAACAAACCATTCATATAAGTCCTATATGTAGACGATTCACATGTTTTATCGACATTTTTAGTTATCATATATCGCTCAGTTCCTACAGTAATAGTGCAAGTACTAAATCGTTATATTCTTGTCTTGTAAGGCTGTGTCTTTGTCGAGAAATAAAACTAATTTTGCAGGTAAAACGTGTTCGCTTGTTTTTGCTGTATGTAGTTGCTATTTTTGTTTTGTTTTTTATTTTGTTTGTTCTTTTCTTTTGTAAACAAAAATGCAAAAAGAAGTTGTTTCTTTATTTGTTCAGAAAGTACATTGTTGCATGTAATAGAACTGCATACAAAGGACAAAGAAACTAAATATTCCATATTTATGGGCATTGAATGGCAGTAGCTTTCTTATTCTTGCATACCGGAAAGGGGGTTTCTTGTGATTTAACCGGTAATGGAAAACTTCATCTAATAACCTGGGGTTTAAGATGATTTTACTGCATTAAATGACGTATAAATCTACATCTATGTAAAAGATTTATACAGCAATTTATATTTTATTGCTTAAAACGAAAAACACCAAGTACATTGATAGTTCCTCTTTATTCTTTATAGTATATTTCTCAATTCAAAAACGTTGTGAAAATACATAACGTTACGCTGCAAATGGTGAAACAAAAACCTAGTCATCGTTATTTGTCTTTGAAACTTCGTGATGTCTTTCCCGTTTGCGGACATTGATTTCCCCCGATTTGAATATGCTACTGCAAGAAAAAAGTGCTATAAAGTAAGTCATTTGTTTGAGCTTATTGTGCCCTCAATGAGTGGTTGGGAGCATATAGATTTGGTCTTGTCCGTGCGTCCGTTCGTCCGTCCGAAGTTCGTGACGCACCTACCTTAAAAAGTATTTGATATAAATTAATGAAACCTTGCATGAGTCTTTATCATGATATGAACTTGTGCACCTCCTATTTTTCGTCTGGCTCCGCCCCCTACTTTTAGAGTTATGGCCCCTGAAATAGTCAAAAATGCATATTTTCACCTTGTGACACGACTAGCTCAAAAATAATTTGATATAGATTCATGACACCTTGCATGAGTCTTAATCATGCTATGAACTTGCGCACCTTTTCATTTTCGTCTGCCCCTTATTTTCAGAGTTATGGCCCCTGAAATAGGCAAAAATGCCCATTTTCACCTTGTGACGTGCCTAGCTCAAATAGTATTTCATATAAATTGATTAAACCTTGCATGAGTCTTTATCATGATATGAACATGTGCACCTCCTACTGTTTTGTTTGGCTCCGCCCCTATTTTCAGAGTTATGGTAAAACATAGTGTTGAAACTGGAGATTTTGGCGGTATAAAAGAAAGTGTAATCATATCCGGATATAATAGTTTGGGTAAATATCGAGCTGTGTTATGAAATTTAAACATTAAAGTAACAGACATGATAGATATTATTGTAACAGAAATGATTCTAGAATTTATTTTTTTAATACATACATAGAATCAATATCAGACTTATATTCTAGTGCTGAGGCATGACCTGAAAGTAAAAATATGAAGTGACAGTCATTCATACTTTGAATATTGTAATACTAAAAAGAATCTAGAGGTAATATTTAGAAATTGAAACATAAAATTTTCAGTTAGAAATCGCAAAAAGGCTGTATCAAGGGTCTGCATTTTCAAAATTTCCTTGTGGTGATACCCCAAACCCTAATTGCAGGAGGGGGTATTCTCCCACACCCTCCCCCCATATTGCCACTTTACAGTTTGATACATTTGCCCTTTTACCACCTGCCACAATGCCAATTTCAAAATCTGACTGCAGTTCAAAGCGGGAAGGAACACCGCTCCCCAAACCCACCCTGCTACCGACCACGTAAAAATGGCTCAAACATTTTTTCAGCCCAGTCTGGGCCTGTCTGTCTACATGAATCAAAACGGATAATTGAAAGTACATAGACTTGGGGACTACTGACATGGTTTTGAAGGGGTTAACAGGTCTGAACTGCATTTATTAATATTGGTTATCTTTTCCGAAATTGGTAGCTAGTCCGAGTAACTTCTCTTAGTTTCGAATGCGCAATTTTCCTGTCAGTGTAAACATTCATGACACTATATATTGACACTCAGCAACATTTACATATCTTTAAACGCAGAAGTAAGTGTACTTTAAATTCACATCCCTTATAATATGATTGAACAATACCTAGCGTGTGACACGGTTATTGCCAGGCCCCTTATCTGTAAAATATCTGAACAGTTCTTTCGTCCATCCGTTACAAATTGTATGTGGCAATCCGCGCTATAAAATTTCAATATATAAATTTTCATATTCAAATTTTATCATGTGTGAATATATACCAGCCGATAATTGCCTGTTTTGGTAATGCCGGAGGCAAATGTTTACTGGAAAAATATTTATAGTCATGGGCAGTATTTTAGTGTCACCTGTCAAATTGTAGTTTGTACTTTCAACATTTTTATTTTTGCGAACCACTCTTCAATTTTAGAGAAATATATTGGGTTTAAATACTTGTATAATGTCAATCAAAGTTTTACTAGGCATCGATTGAATGTCCATTTCATCTATTGTAACAAAATCTCTGTTCAGTTGGGGAAAAAAAACTAAAACCAAACTGAAACTGGTAGACTATACTACCAGTACATCAATCATTAGCCGACTCTCAGGCCCTTCAGGCCTTTGATTTGTCTGTCTCTGCCCCTTATTTTCAGAGTTAAGGCCCCTGAAATAGTCAAAAATGCACATTTTCACCTTGTGATGTGCCTAGCTCAAAACGTATTTCATATAAATTGATTAAACCTTGCATGAGTCTTTATCATGATATGAACCTGTGCACCTCCTACTGTTTTGTTTGGATCCGCCCCTATTTTCAGAGTTATGGCCCCTAAAATAGTCAAAAATGCACATTTTCACCTTTTGACGCACCTAGCTCAGAAAGTATTTAATATAAATGATTGAAAACTAGCACAAGTCTTTATCATGATATAAACTTGTACACCTCTTATATTTTGCCCGGCTCCACCCCCTATTTTAAAAGTTACGGCCCCTGAAATAGTAAAAATATGCACATTTTTACCTACGTATGTGCCTAGCTCAAAAAGTATTTAATGTAAATTGATGAAACCTTGCTTGAGTATTTATCATGATGTGACCTTTCACACTTGGCATCCTTCTTGAGAATCTTTGCGCTTATTACAGAGTAATGGTCCTAAAAATAGCCAAAATAGTGGATTTTTGGTTTGTGATGCTCATAGCTCCAAAATATTTGGCCTAGAATAATGAATCCTTTTCACAAAATGTTTGCTTAGGCTAAACCCCATTAACACTGCAAACAGTTGAATTATTGCCCCTTATTTGTGACAAATGTACCAATGGCGGACACACCCTGTGTCCTACAGACACATTCTAGTTTTTACTATTATCTTTATTGTTGAATATGGCATGCAAGAAAAAGATCACTGGTTGTAGATGTGAATGGGAATATCCGGCACTCGGGTAACTGTTTATGCGGTAACTCGACAGAGCCTCGTTACAGCCTAAACTGTTACACTCCAACCAGTAAAAGAATCTTATATTATACTGGAGCGTAAAGATAAATAAGATATTAAATTTCTTTTGCATTAAGACATCGTATTCTTGATTTATCTTTTTATTAAATCGGATACATACATGTGTGTTACTATTAAAAAGAACGATTTTAGTTTCTTTATTTACATTCTTATATTACTAAAAATATACAACCGAGGAACAGTAAAGACGTAATACCATATCGACTTACGTGTTTATGCTTATTTCGGTCACAAACGCCCGTAAATAGTCTGCTGATGACAGTATTATCTGTAACTTATTATAACGAAACTAATAATAGAATATTTGGAACATTCGTTAATCTTACTATAGGTAAATCGTACTTCATACCTCTACTACTACACCAATAAGCAGACACCAAGCAAAACAGTGACAAGCTTGAATTAACTTAGTATGTGCAACAGACTCAGAGATAATGAAATGCGCAACACCCCTCTTGTCTCCAGCGACTGCTTAAGCGGATTTCGATTATGAGGAAATGTTGTGTGGATTCTATGATTCTATGCAGACAATATTGACAATATTGCAACACTAAGTCTAAGTTCACGGATACTGTTGAGGGCCACCTCGCGGCCTGTAAAGACGACTGTTATGACAGTTAATAAAGTCTGTAAGAATATCGTTTGTAAGCAAGAAACGATATCAAGCAGTAGTAAAAGACTCGGTTTAATTGAATCTTATTAGCATTTAAGTGAAAATGAAGTCGCTACTTATCTTATCATTCAGTTCTGCTATACTTGTGATTGGATGTGTTCTGTACTAGCAAAAGATCTGCTGGTCTATTTGAATATTGGCAATCATAAAGACACGGCACGTTTTATTAATTCAAGTTTTAATAAGTTTTTCTTCAACAACATTTTATGCTCATGTTCATGTGATAGGTCTGTCAGTTCATATGTTTAGAAAACAACAAACTTGATATCCTTATCACTGCCATTTCAATCTTGCTCACAAAACTATTGGAATATAAGAATATATCCGCTGCAAGGCGAGATAACTACATCATTCTAAACTCATAATACCTTAATAGCCGCTGAAGAGTAATCTACTTTGGATTTTGTTTAAATACAAATACCAGTATAAAACTATTAATTGCATGAATTGTTTAAGACAACACACAGTTGTTTTCTAATATGAGAAAATGTTACCTGTAATATGATAAAGATATATTCCATGTAATTTTGTATATTATTTTTCCGTGAAAAAATGAACATGCCAATAATTTCTATTTCCAAAGTGACGAGTTAGTGAATGACGGGTAGACAGAGGAATTATGTGTAATGAAAAATGCGGTGTACCAACTTAAATACATATGTATATATTAAAATGAAACGTTTTAATTACCACAAGAGTGTGCGTTAAGGTTCAGGAGAAAATTCCAAATAGACTTATTTACCAGTGAAGGTAGTATTTCGTGAGATGTGTCTGTAATTTTTCTTGTATGGGTGACATCAAAACCTTTAAAATATCTGCATCACAAACGGTAATGGTATGAGATGCTTCGAATACCTTTTATTTAAACGAAAGATATAAAAGGTCAAAAGTATGTAAAAGCAGGAAAGGAATGAATAAGTTAAGCGAGTGCAGTGGAGTATCAATAAGAGGAAATATAAAGCGGGTTAAAAGGAAGTAACGACCCCGACATTGAAATATTTATGACATATATAACGAAACGGACAAAAGTAAGTTAAAAATAGTGGAATCGCCTTTGAATGGTCAGTAACCTACATAAAGAAAATTAGGTGTTTAAACGCGTTTGTAGCATGCCGCCACAAGCTTAATCTACTTTAGAACAGTTACACAAGACAATGTGGATGAATAATTCCCACTGCGATAAGTTTTAGCATAAGTAACTACGTACCAGATTGTATATATGCAGATCGTATTAATCGGTATTACATTCAAAGACTTAAAAAAAGTCTCATCCATGTATGGGAATTATTACATATTCACTTATTATAATTCATTAAATCTGATCCGATATGATGGATTCTTTTGTGATATTTGAAGCGTGACCGTTGTCACCTGTACAAATTGCACAGTGCGTATATGCGAAAAAGAATAATGTTATTACATGCTGAAGTTAAGATAACAAATTCATAAACATTATTTGTGTGTACATTTCCCGACTTTTATTAATTTAGAGATCTATTTACTTAACTCAGTATTGACTCTTTTTCTTCTCGAAAGTGGTCATTTATTTTATTTTACATTGAAACGCTATAAAGAGAAAATATCAATCACCAATCAATTATATCTCTATGGATAAATCATCGAAATTATACTGGACATGCTGCACGTTTGATACCATCACTTGAACATTTTAAATTACGTCAACGTCACCAACGTTAGCGTACTGTAACGTAGAAATCAAGCTATCCTTTTATAACTGAACAAACTTGGGTTAAGTCTAAAACGGATATGCGGCGACTACAACCGAATCTCTTTATATCTAAATAAAACGAATATGAGCCTCATAAGTGGTAGTCACGCTTAGGTTAGCACAGAAAGATATCACCTTAATGCCCTCGTTTATCATACATATTTCATAAGTATATGCATTGTGAAAATCTTCACATATCAAATTTTGTTCCGTTATATTTTTTTTTTTTGGCTACGTTAATGATATAGTTTGGCATGACTTCTAAAAAGGCCATTTAAATGTAGTTCTAGGGTTGTTTGAACTAGGCGTGATATATCTTGGATTAAATCAAGTATTCGCGCATGTCTGCACTTTAGAATGTCAGTTGGATCGTGAAATTAGCATTGCAGGCATGTTGCATGTGAGAGGCGTGAAATATGGCACAGGCAGTAGATGAATTGTTTGATTCAGTTACATTCTTTTCCTGAAGGAATCAATAATCTATTTTTGAATTTTATTAAGCTTAATATCTAAAATAAAGATAGAAAAAGCGTTATCTAACTTAAAACAACAATATGAATTCAAAATGGCATACAAGCCGATTTTGAGAAGCTGAGGAAAATGCAAAAGACTGCTTAA
Organism: Mercenaria mercenaria; assembly: GCF_021730395.1. Taxonomy (NCBI): domain Eukaryota; kingdom Metazoa; phylum Mollusca; class Bivalvia; order Venerida; family Veneridae; genus Mercenaria; species Mercenaria mercenaria. The sequence continues at coordinate 189,904 of NC_069377.1, read as the reverse complement.
TATGCTACTTAAGAAACACCTGCAAAGAATAATTGACAGGTTGTTATTTATGTTTCTACCAGTATGCATTTTACCCTGTATCTCTCTTATTTATATTCCTTGCATACTTTCATCCGACGTCATTTAGACTGATGTGATTCTTTCGCGCTTTAAATCATTTTAACTGATAAATATTAAACGCCCCATGCACTGTCTGTTTGTTTATATTTCAAGGTTTTGGTATCACATCTAAGTTTCTGCGAGCTTGCTTGTCTGCTCCTCCTATGTGGTTAATTTCATATTAGTGAAATAATCTCAGTTAACATGCACTACATGAGCATCTGTGCATTTTTCCTTTCCATCAGATATAAGATTTCTGGAAGATTTAGAGTTGAAATTTCAACAAACCATCAAATCTATCGTTGTTTTGGTTTGAAAGACATCTGAAGAACTATCATTCCTCCACAGGGAAAGTTTTTCATCTGAATAAATCAAGGTTTGTTTTACGTGCAAAGATTCACGTCATTCAAAAAAATCATGTAAGAAAAAGTGGTTAAGTAGAACAACAGTAGTTTTCGCACCAAGACAAGTTTTTTAATCATTAATATAAGGAAAATGTAATCACAACATTTAATAGTCACGTAATGCAACAATTAGATTAATTTGTTTTTCAGTTTCGTATGGAAATAAATGTGTTTTTGAGAAATAGATAAGCACAGCAAGACATCTCCAATAGTAGTACTAAAATGTTAAGACTTTAGACACTTGCTCGGTCATTATGGCATGCCAAACCTTGTTAAAATGTTAACTTTATGATAGTATTATTTTATATTCGTTACTGTTATTAAATGTTTTGTACTGCAATCTATGTCATTGTTGGTCATTATATTTTGATATTCTTACTGTATGTGTGTTATTTATATTAAGTGTTACGTTGTTCTTATCATTCATATTGTTTATCTTGTATGTGTTTATTGTATATTCTGTTTTGTTTTTTTTGTTGTCTTTTGTATGTTCAATACATTTGTATTTCATTATTGCTACTGTATGTTTGTTATTGCTATTCAGTATTTGTTATTCACATTGTGAATTTCTCGTTCATATTCTATAATTTTGTGATTGTTATTTTCTATTTTGTCATTTTTATTAGATATTTTGATCTTGTTTTTGTATGTTTACATGCAGATAATGGTCAATGGCTAAATGTATGCAGCAGGCTAGGAAAAATGGCTTTTTACCCACTTCAGAAAACTATTGACCGAAATGAAACTGAGACTATATTATACCGACCACTTTAAAGGCCATCCACAAGCCAGTGACACACATTGCACCACATAAACTTCTTAAAGTGATAAACATTTGCAATACTTTTAAGACCAATGAAATTTACGGAAACACATATTGTTTTTATAATAAGTTCAGTGATAAAAAAGCAAGAGTTTATTCTTATCATAAAATAAATGCTGAGTAAATTCATAAAACGAAGACAAGACGAATGACGATAGTAATTTCTTTATTTTAGTGCGTAGCTCATATTTATTTCTTCAGCTGTCGAATTAGTCATCTTTTCATTTACCGTCTAGTAATCAGCTTCTTATAAAGAAAAACTTATTTGCATATAAGATATTAAGGCAATTTAAAGCATCGGCGCTTTTTAATTTTATCTCTCATTTACATTTCTAAAAACTGACTCTCTTTTTTCATACATCACTAAAACGGCAACTGCTTTCATAAAAAGACTTTGCATGACTTAAAAATATAATCAAAATTTGCTTTTCATTTTGGCTTATTATGTATCTGTTTATCTCAAGTGTGCATGCATTTTAGTGCTGTGAAACATTTAGCAGCGCAGCTATGTTGTCATAAGGGAGACTTGTTCATTCATGATATTCAGACGAAAAGGAACAAAAACTGCCTGGGAAGTTTCCAGACAAAGGCTGGTACGTGCCGTTTTTCGTGCCTGCGAGATGCGAACATTGACCCTAAAAATGCATAAGCAGTCATAGTAAGACTATTAGGTCAGCAGTAGCGTGCAGACCTTTCGAAGATATACCAAGAATTAAAGTTTTGGCCCTGTAATGACATTCGGCAATTTCCATGTGTTTACTCAGAAGAAGAAAAAAGAGCTAAGCATGCACATAACTTTCCGTAAAAACCGGAACATGCCGATATGCCGTTTGTCCTCAGGGGTCAATTACCTTAAGATTAATCAATTATTTGAAAGAATATGCAACTAAATTTTCGCGAAGCCCTGAAGTGTATGAGTTTGACCCTCGGCCATTAGTATATGTATACTGTAACATTTATAACAATAAATGTTTCCGCACTTATGTAACTACTACACCAGTAGTGTTATTCATTTTCCATGTCTGAAAGTTTCATTTTTATTTTTCCATTTCTGAATATTTTTGTTCTCTTAAGGTTTTTATGTCTATATTGTATATAATTTACAATTATATGTCAGAATATTGAATATTACTTTTAGATTTATATATTTTTATTATTTCTATAGGGGCGTCCGTGGCCGAGTGGTTAAGGTCGCTGACTTCAAATCACTTGCCCCTCATCGATGTGGGTTCAAGCCTCACTCGGCGCGTTGAATTCTTCATGTGAGGAAGCCATCCAGCTGGCTTACGGAAGGTCGTAGGTTCTACCCGGGTGCCCGCCCGTGATGAAATAATGCACGGAGGGGCACCCGGTCTCTTCCTCCACCACTAAAGCTGGAAAGTCGCCATATGACCTTTTAAGTGTCGGTGCGACGTTAAATCCAACAACAAAAATTTATATCTATAACAAAACACAATAGAAGTGTACAAAAATATGCTTACGTATAGTACATTAGTAATATTTTAATGAATCTATATGCTGTCTTGTTATCAGAAATAAATAATAGAAAAAAATCACTGATATACATGTGTATATTTTTAGTAAAAAAATGAATGTTAATGTTTTGTCGGGAGAATGAATTCAAGGAAATTTGGGAGATTTAGATTCTATATCCGTCATTTTTTTTTGTCTTATATTTGACAGGTAAGGTCGAGAGAAACTAGGAGAATTAAAAACCACATGCAAACTGATTGCTAGATTATTTGAAGTTTAATGAATTATGTCTATCCCACATAGTAATTGATATGTATAAGAAAATTCTTTTGGCTACAGGTGTGAAAACAATTCAAACTATAACATATATACAGAGTATAAAAGAACATAAATGTTCAAATGGATAGGCTAATAATCTGTAGGTGTTGAGACTGATTCCATATCAATAACAGTAATGCACGAGAAAATCATTATTACGTACACAAGTATTTGTTTGTTTGTTTTGGGTTTAACGCCGTTTTTCAACAGTATTTCAGTCATGTAACGGCGGGCAGTTAACCTAACCAGTGTTCCTGGATTCTGTACCAGTACAAACCTGTTCTCCGCAAGTAACTGCCAACTTCCCCACATGAACCAGAGGTGGAGGACTAATGATTTCAGACACAATGTCGTTTATCAAATAGTCCCGGAGAACATACGCCCCGCCCGAGGATCGAACTCACGACCCCGCGATCCGTAGACCAACGCTTTTACCTTCTGAGCTAAGCGGGCGGGCTACCAAAAATATTTGTAGTAACTTATACGTTCAACGTTCTCGAACAAACATATCATTTCTATAAGAAGGAACGAGCTATGTGATTCTTTTGCACTTAGTATTTGTTTTGTTTGATACATTTACAGATAAAACTCCAAAACGCCTCTCTCTGTGCATTTGTTTTTATTTCAAATGTTTAGGTATCAAAGCTAAGTTCTTACAGATATTCTTGACTGCTCCTCCTATATGATTCAATTCAGATTAGTGAACTTTATCTAAGCAAGCTTGCACTTAAAGAGAATCTGTGTAGTTTTTGTTTCCATTTGATATAAAGTAATGATAGAATTCAACAGATCATCAAAACTAGCGTTGTTTCAGTTTGAAAGACCAGGACTCAGAAATGTTTCAATTTGTCCACTAATGTGCCAGTTACTACCGTAGGTGAAAAATCTGTGCACTACAGGGCGCTGGGTACTAGAGTAAAACAAAATCTTCAATGTCATTATATCATGGCAGTGTCTTTCATAACTTTGATAGACATTTAAACCAAGAATCCGTTCAGTCATTCAAAGTGTGAATGGTTTCTTTAACATTTGCCATAGTTAGAGATACAGATTTCCGTATTAGCGATGATATCTGTAAAATGAAAATGAAATTGAAAAATCTTTTTCATTGGTTATTGTTTGCTTTAACTGGATTGATTTAAAGCTGTGTTTCAAGACTGTTTATGTTACTGTAGACTGAGTTATTTTCCGCGCACTTTTATTTTGCTATTTACTACAGTTGGAGACAATGAATCGAAGTATTCACGCGCGGATGCACTGATCGCAAATATGAGTGTATATAAAAACATTCGTCTGTTCGTTAGCACGTTAGAACTGTCAGTTCGTTAGTACGTGATTCCACTAGTGTACTAATTTGTTCTCCGCGTGTATTTGAAATTATGTGTGGTTCTGTGGTGTCACATGCAATATGTATAATAGTTACGGCGGAATTAGCATGTAGTTTGTACACAATGTCAGTATCAGATGCGATGTTTTGAATACAGAAATATTAAAATTATAGGTACGTTAATGCACCAAAGAGCTCATTGTTTTGCACTTCCGTTTACAATTTGTTACTCTGTCTTGTTAGTAAATGATATAAAGTACCGAATAGTCTTAATATTTGCACCGTCTTCTCAGTAAATGATTAAATTATAGTGCTGAGAATTGTCAGTAAATGGCTTACAGCATAGTTCAATGGTAAATCTACTAAAGCCTCGTCAATAAATGATATAATTCAAAATGTTAAGAATTGTCAATAAATGACTTCCAGTGCTGTGCAGTGGTAAATCCGTAACAAGCTTTTAAGTAAATGATTTGCAATCTCTTGTACTACTGACTTATCAGTTTATGTCTCCCAGTGCTTGGTAGTGGATCAGTTTCTGAATTTTAATGTAACTGCTAAATATGTTGCATTATCTGCAGGCAGAGTACTTGGTGGTATGCCTGTATATGTTTTAAACATTATTTGACTCGATGGTGTGGTCCGTCATTGGATATGGAGCTGCTTAGGGTACCAATCATTTTCTTGTATTGATTCAGTACTAAATAGGGCAATATGTTTGTTTCTTTGTGTATCGAAATTAGACCCATTAACTGCTGTAGCTGGCGGTATGTGATGGCGACCCACACCAGTATGAGACAACTAAATACTGGTATAGAGTTTGTAATATGTCGATAACACGAATAAACCGTTGAACCTTCGATTACCGAAACTGGAATATATGAAAGACCAGAGATCAATGAAAGGCTTTGGTCATTTTGTAAGGAAAATGTCATCATGAAATGTCAATTAATATTATATACTGGCCTTAGACAAGAATTATTCAGAAATGTATCTTCTATGGGAGCAGAATTTAGGTATTACTCTGAAAATGAAAAGTTTTTATTTATTTTTACAAATATAACTCTTGTTCGTTTTACAGCCAAAATCAGTTTTCTTATTTTAAGGAGAAGATACGAAAATATATATAAAAAATATAAAGTAGTTAATAAATGTACAAACAATACTCGTATTTTAAATAAAATATTTGTTTTATTTTAATGCAGAATGTCAGTGTTAACCACTCAAATTCATGCAAAATAAGACTGTTTCAAACTTTTAAATGACACTTTTTAAAGGGGAATATTCAACATCTGACAATGTTTATATTTATAAAGCGTTTAATATAAAATATAAACTGAAAAAAATGAAACTCCGACTATAAACAAAAAAGATATGGCAATTTAGATATTGTCAATTTAATGAAACGGCAGCCATTTTTTGGGCACAGTGACATCATCGTTCTTCCCTTATATAGGCATTACCAAATATGGTATTTATTGCAAAATTATGTAAAATACAATTAAACATGGAGCTTAAATTTAAAATATACACTTATACACACACACAAGGGTTCATAATTATATTATGGTCCACAAAATATGATTCTGTAAGTTGTTATTCACTGATTTTCCATATATGGTAATGCCAATAGAAGGAAAGAATGATGCCCGAAATGGCTGCCATTTCATTAGATAGGTAGTACTCAAATGCCTATTACTTTGTTTTGTTTGTTGTCCAATTTTGAGTGTTAATGTTTCAACTATTTCGTCTCAATAAGAAAAGCTGCGAAATGTTGCATATTCCCCTTTAATTTCTAGATTTTAGATAATTTTGATAGAATTTTAAGTAATAATAATAATAGTAAAACTGATTAAATTTTAAAGTTATGTCTGGTCATTTATAATAGAAGTTAATTTTGTTTGTAGCAGTCTCTTATAAATCATATTATATATGAATGACATTGTACATTGTATATGATGTTTATGATTTATGTTGTATATTAACGTATAGTGAAGAGACCATAATAAAGAATAAAGAGTGGTAAATCTACCATGGAATTTTTCGTACCCGGGTTACAGTGGTTGGATTAAGATTTACATACAAGCCATTTTGCTTGGGACTGACTTCAAATGCAGAGTATTTTAAGTACTTTACCGTCTTACCAGTAAATGACGAAAAGGCAGGTATGCCGTATATTCTTCCCGCCCTTACTAATAAATGCCTGTATGTATGGCAGATTAGTAAATCTTTATTGCAAATGTCAATAAAGGGGCCTAAATATCAATCTCCTACTTCCGGTTTCCTTTTATTCAATTTCAATATATGCAATTTTAATGGACACTCCGACTCAGTTTTTTTAATTTTTTTGTACGACCGTCTGATATGTTGTGTGTCGTTTTTCACGTCTTTTCACGTGCCTGCTTCAATCATGTAGCATTTTAATGAAATTTATATTTTAGCGGCGTTACGTCTGTTTTACTTTTCTATTACAGTCATTTTACGGTATCTGTATGCAATTGAAACAATTTGTAATGTGTAGTTGTTTTTCTTTAATAGGCCCAATGCCTCCAGATATTCTTTTATATTTGACTTTGACTACTAAAACGACTTGAAATCAGAAACTTATTTCTGACATGTAAGTCCCGGTCAAATAATAGAGGACATAGCAGGCACATCTACTAAGACATTTCGGATATGTTATTGAAACCATTGGCATAATATATTCCATCGAAATATTAATCTCAATTTTATATATCAAACGTATGAAAAATAGGAATGGTATATGAAAAACCAAGTTGCCATATGACTTGACTGAGTTGGTGTTAAACAGCCTAAGACGTCAAAAATTGAAAATGTTGCAGGCTTAGTTTGAGTCTGTTAACGGAAGGTTGTCAAAATGCTTGTTAGCTCTGCCCGCAGATTGAGCAGAACTCAAAATTTGGACATGATACAAGTACCAAGAAATAGTTTAGAGACATTCAGAGATGTGTATATATGGCGGTATACACTTAATCCGATCAGCAAACAAATAAACATTAAGAAGGTTAATGTTGCAATATAGAATGTCTCTTCCTTAAACTTTTAAACTTTCTGTACTTCTATTAAAGAAAATAATGCACATGTCAGTTTGGCTCCATCTGGCTTTCGCTGTTGATATAGTAGTCCGTTATGTGACATTTAAAAGTTAGATGCATTATTGTCTTTTTTATTTGGATCAGAAAAACAACAATTCCAATAACTGGTTGACCTGACTGTCGTTGTGTAGTATGTAAGAAAATATTCTCAATTTCTCTACGTCTTTTTGTGATTCTTTTCTCCTTTTATTTTTATATAATTCCATAATATGTCTTAGTATCCTTAAACATATTTCCCTCCTCACCCGCTCCCAGTTATCGCACCTCACCAGCTCTAACCCCCGAAAATACAATTTGGTTACATTGCTTTGCCATTTTCATGACTCTTCCTCTTTCAGTTTTAATTTACCCTACTCCCACCTACATTACACACAACCAGTTTACTGCATCTATTGTTTTCTTCATTTGACATTCCAGCTCTCCGTCCGTCCGACAGCATATGCAATATTATTAATAGATTAAGCAATATTATTAATAGATTAAACCGTATTCACTTAGTTTTGTTATGCTCATATGGTACTCTGTTTAGATAAGGCATATGTACATCTGTTTCACACACCACTGCGGTCACCACTATTACTCAAGTGAAAAACGCTTATAGTGTTTTTTATGTTTTTACCTTATATTTTAAGGCAAATAGTAATACAAATTGCCTTTACTAATATGAATGATGTTAGTCATAGATATATACAACTGTACTAATAAACGTTTGATCAAATTAGTTCTGCAAAATTAGGCTATCTCTAAGACGAATAATTTATTAAAGTTTATATCATATTTATATTTTATGACATATGTAAGTATCTAGAGTCTGATCAACACAATCAGTACTAGTAGTTAATACGAGGGTTTTTTTTATCATCTAAGCCCATGGGTAGCACAGACTTTAACCAATTATATGCGGAGGAATTTGCGTTGTGATCAGAATGTTATTATCTATTTTAATTGTGCCATCCCCTTCTAAAATGGGTTGCACATGTTGGTCCGTCTGTCGTTCGATAGGCACTTTGTTCTCTGATGATCAAAACAACAATGTTTTAGTCGTCAGAAGTAGTCAGCTGTAAAGTTCATTGGACGTGCACATGAAATGACTCCTATTATTTTGAGAGTCAAGGTCAAGACAGTGTTTAAAATGTTTCCGATCAATGTCTGGAGAGCACTTGGTCCTACCGTAACAAACATTCGTACGATTACTCTTATGTTTTGTGGTCAGTAAGTCAAAGGTCAAAGACACAGTGACTTTGATAGTGAAAATGATTTCTGAGAAATAATTGGACAAACATTAGCATTAGTTCTGAAATTTATTTGGATGATTTTCTGTGATCAGAGAGAGATTATCCTATTAAAAATGTAATATAAAGGTAATTCAAAGGTCAACTTTGAAACCCTAGACAGTTTCTAGTGAATAAGTAGTGAATAATTTTGCCTATGATGAATGCGTATGGTCATTAAATGATTCCTACAGATTTTGAAATATTTGGTTGAGGAACCAGGTCACAGCTAACGTTCGAATAAAAATGTTTTGATCAATGCTTATACCTAAATCCATAAAAATCATTTGGTTATCGTTTGTTGTCAGAAAATGGCTCGCACAGTACTCGGGCCCGCTGTCTCTATGTCATGATCGTCTGTGGGCAAGATTCATTAGATAAGAGTTCAAGGTCATAACATACGTGAGACTGCAATAAGTAACCTCCTACAGCACATCATATGCTGTGGGGCTTATGTGTATAGGTCCTGTTTCCTTCAATCTTATAGTTTTAAGAATCTTTTGGAAATAAAAGTCATTCCCAGTTATCCGACACAGTAGTAGGTTAATTCAGTTAACGGTCGTTAAACGTAGAATTCCTAGTCTTATAATGCATAAGCACTGTTTTACAGTTAGTATTACCATATCAACACGGCAATTTTATGTTTTGGAAGTGTCATAAATGCATCTTTATCACATTTTTATGCATTTTACTGAGTTTTAACAATTGACATTATTTTCTAATTTCATGCAGTCTTCGTAAAATACACCATTTTGGTTTAGATTAGATAATCACAAAGATATTGGTGTTACCGTGTTACGTTATTGTTGGTGTTATCGTTTTTATGCTTTTCCTGATCGTAATTAGAGATAATACCTTGAAAGTTGCAACATTTTATCGTCATTTGGAATCAGAAAGTAGAAGAAGAACAATAACCGTAATATTATACTGCATTTTTCCCTAACTAATATCCATAACTCTGTATATTGATTAATTCAAGGGTTTTGGGGCTTTTTTCTTTTAACTTATCTTGCGACAAATACCTTATAATTAAGAGCAATAACCTAAGGCTAGGGATAGGTTAGTGTTGCAAAATGGATGGACTATATCAGAAAATGTTTATTTATTATTTGTCCTCAGATCTGCTTCTCTCTAATGGTGTTTAAGTAGCAGCCACTCGCCGGTACACGTTAGAATTTTGTTTTGATTTGTTTTAGATTTTCGAAAACTAGAGTAGTTTTGTCCCCGTGGTTTTGGGTGATACAGAGTCAAAAGTTAGTCATCGTAGCAAAATGCGTGTATTGTTATTTATCTTATGATAGAATGCGGTTTATTGCACTCATATTAATAAATTACATTCTTCTTTTGTTGCAGCTATATCATACTAAACACATATTCTTAGTTATAAACAAGCTTTAGCCTAAGTTTTGTAAATTATACAAGCTTATGGTACCATGATGTGTATTGTAGAAGCAGAGATAATGTGTTAATTTAAAAATTAAAAGGCAATTCAAATATACATTTATATGACTAATACAAAATACTCAAATTACTTACGGCTGAGTGTACGGTTTTAAGGTTGCAAACGATTTTTGTGTTTCTATCCTTGCTGATAGCTCGAAATCGGAAAGTATAAAAACGAAGTAGTTACGGTAATGAAAAAAGATTTCGATAAAGATTACAGCATAAAAGAGGAGTGGAAAACGATTTTTGATTGTGGTTTTTAAAAAAGTGGAAGCAATGAGTAAACAGAAGGTACTTATACACTTTTCTATTACAATTCATAAAATATTTGTCTAATAATCATTAAGCTTTAAAGTAAAAGGAAGTGAAATTGTCAATATCAGTGATGTTATTCGACTAATGGTTTAAAAAATTTAAAAACAGTTTGAAAGCTCTGGATATTTTCTTGAGTTTAAATTTAATGTTTTCCATTTGTTTAAACATTACGTATAATAAAGGATGTAACAAAGGCCATTTGGAAATTATCTCCAATTCTTATATCAGTCATATGGGAAGTCAGTATGATATACCTTGTACAGATTCTTTTACTCTACAACGCACCGGTCGAAAATTACAATAATTCTATATCTAACGGAAGTGTATTCTCAAAGCTGTTAAAGGAGTGTAGCGCATCTTTCAAATGGGTTGAACCTGTGTTTTTCCTTATAAGTTTTTGATTTTATCACGCATTTGAGGCTGACTTGAAAGTTTGCATGAAGTCAAATATATAATTTCAGAAACTACATACCTCAATTAAAAAGTATCTTTTAACATGTACGACAAACTTGTATCATAGCTATTCGATCAAGAATGAAATGATATGTTGCACTTCAGACTGTGCTTCAGGCATTTTTTAAACTTTGAATATTTAAACCCTTCCACATCGGTTTTGTTATTTTCGGTTGATAGGAGTAATGTTTTAAATATGTCATATCTTTCACCATTAGAAATACCTTAATACATCAAAAATATTTCATACGATTATATAATATGATATCGTAAGTTTTTTATCCTACTCTATTGTTGAAATACAATACAGGTTTTAAATCCATTATGACATTTTTACATCAAATGATGTCTGCTATTAATATGAATATAAAATATGACATATAAAGCGGATATCCTTTGGATGCATAGGATTGTACTTTTTTTACTTAAGAATATTTAGTAGAATATATTAACATGATATATTAGATATTATAGCGACTATGATATGAAATTTGTGGTAAGATAAAATACTGTGTTGATAGCGTTTGTTTATACCTTCGACAATTTTTAATATAGGTAGAGAGTGTAGGGATTGTTTGGTAATTCTGACAAATACATTTCCAAGGCAGTGCTCTACAGTGTTCCTTTACTTGTTTTGTCAATCTATGTATATTTGTAAAATACACCATACATTCACTGCTACAGGGTTATGTTTTAAGGGGACTGCGTGCGAGGAATGTTATTTTTCTGTTTGATTTGTAGCCTTGTTTTATATTGTTCTTAATGAAGGTGGACAGTGAAACTGATTGTATAGCAAGGCCCATCAATGTGGTTTTGTCAGCTACTTAGCCATATTATATAAGTTTTGTTTGATTCAATTTATGTTGTGTATTTTTACTATTAGATTAGAATAACGGATTGTTTGATTATACTAGGTTCAAATTGATATATGTTGACATTTTAATAATGGTCTCGCTAAAGCTCGGTGTCGCACTTGGGTTTGGAAAATGATAAATTACAATATTTATCAAATCTGTGGATCAGCGCTAAAAATAAAGAAACCGATAACGGTCACCATGGACACTAGCAAATTTATATGGCCGCAATGGAGCAAAATTAAGCTAGAGTGATAAACTGATAACGAAACGCAAACTCTTTGATAATACTGGACTGTTATGGCTCAGATGGTCATAAATTAAAAAACATCCGTTTGATAATCGCAACTGTTCTATATCTTTAATAGCTCTTTTTCACAGTCTGTTTATTCCAGAACAGATGTGTAGTAAAGATATATAATAGATTCTCAGATACAACGTCAGTCTTACAGACATACAACAGATTGTTAGACACCACTATTAATATTTAGTTGGTGAAGAAAATATTTTGATACTGTAAGTTTGTAAGTAATTTTATTTCAGTCCGAAATATAATATTATGTATTCATACTTTATACATTACAAACAACTTTTACTTTATGATAGAAATATTATAATATTTGACTACGAAGTTGTTATTGACTTTAAAAGATACTGATATTTCCTTGAGAAATTTATGAATCATGTAATCATTTGTATGACCGATATATATAACACTTGAATATTTTACCATTGGCCACTCCGATATAGAAAATCTAAAATGACAGTACAGTTATGAACATTTTGACTCTTCTAAACACCAGTACTTTATTATAACTTGTTTTTCTTCATTTTATTATTACGTTTAGTAGTAGTAATATCAACATTATTTTTTCACTGGACGAAACCATTGTATTATCGATATTTATTTTTTAAATCGTATTGAAAAATGGGTTTGGTTAAACAGTTCTTTATAATTAAGAAACCTCTAATACCGCTTACTGGGCTATTGGATACCCTCAAGAATAAAATAATATGTTGAACTTGAGACTGTGCTTCAAACATTTTTTAAACTTTGATAACAGCTGTGCTAATTACTTTACAATCAACAGCTATTATATAATCACTAATAAGCTACACTAAGAACATACTTGAAGAATGACATTTAGTGACGCTTGTAGAGCAGTAGATTTTAGTCTAAACGATATTTATTTTTAGACAAAATACACATAACATGTCACTACAACAAAGTTTTACAGTTCCAAATACATGGATTGAAAAACACTCTAGTGACACAACTGATGAGAGTTAAAAGGTTAAAAGGGTATCATTTGGGCCTCGTTTCAAGAAGCAATTGGCATTTGACTGCAACATGAAAAAACTACACATACTGTATTTATTATTATTATTATTATCATTATTATTATTATTATTATCATTATTTTATTAAAGCATATATTTAATTCTCTTTTCATGCCCAAATACACTTTTAAATGTTCTTAACAGAACACAATTTAAAAATGTGCTTTTTAAATTATTAGATTATCAAGACATGAATATAATACCACAACAAGACATGAATATAATTCCACAAAATGTTTAAATACATTACCAAACAAGAAAATTGTCAGAATTATATAAGTATAAAGAATAAATAAATTTTATGATATAATACTGTTCTACGATTATTGAGAAATGAATTATTCCGTTTGTGAAATGTTTAACAAAACAGTTGGTTTTAATAGTATTTTAAAAGCAGCCAGCGTATCAGCTGCCCTGATTTTGGCGGGAAATGAGGTCCAAAATTTTAGGACAATTGCGACAGAGTATGTGCTTCGGACGGCGTCTACAATGGTTGTTTGCTCTCAAACTAATTCACATCCTATTCAACAGAACTTGATTAAACCAAGTTACAAGGACATGAAATCACATAAATTATTCTTGGAGTAAAATTGAAATAATTGTTCATCAGTTAACTCTGTTTGTCTGAACCCCTTAATGGTGTTTCAATACTTTTTGTAACTATACAGAACGTGTTAAAATGTGTCTATTAGTGTCGGCTGTGTACCTTGAATTTAGGCGGCATAGAAATGTATTGTTATTTTAGCTTTTAGAGGATACTGCAACAGTTTAAATAATTTTCCAAACGGAAGAACCTGACAAAAATTCCGGCCGTATTTGATTCTTTATAAAAATCTGTTTTCAATGTAATAAGCTATATATTTGTCAAGGCCATTGGTCCTCCTGACATAAATCCTACAACGAATGGTAGAAATTATGAGCACAATTTGTCAAAATAAGTTGCGTTTCTTGCTTATTAAGATCTTCTAGACTTAACTGAAAACAATAACTTACGTTTTTCAATAATATAGACATAATATGTTTAACTGAATCTGTTCAGTTCGAGGTCATGTGCAACACATATTACCTTCTTATCCACTCCCTCACTCTTTGGGCAGATTTAAGTGTCACATAATGATATCAGATTGACTCCATGTTTCAATAACTTATAATAGTATAAACACTAATTAATCGCAAATATTTTGATGCTAAATAATCAACATTAACATTAACAGTTTTTCTTTAGCTAGACAAATTCAGTGTGTGGGTGTGGGGGATTACAAACATTTCCAAATCTTTACAAATATTTTCTACTTCCATAACGAAATGACATTTCCCCAAATTTCAACTAATTATCTTGATATCATTTTATAGACCCTATAAAAATACACAGTAAGTGCATTCTTGGTGAAGAAAAGTGTGGAAAACAACTAAGCAAAAATAAATTGGCCAATATACATTGAAAAATTCTAACTGGGAGTAAAGAATAACTTACTATGGCTCATATATCCTCACTAAACTTCAGTTCTTTAATTGCATTCATAGCAAAAACTATACGGACATTCTTTCAGACGGATGGAAGCACAGTGTTCTCATAATCACAAAAATTGTTATTTCGTGTTTTATCTCGGATACGCTTAAGTTTGCGGGGATGTCTGCACTCTATGTCGGTAGTTTTTGTTCGCGAGGCTAGCACTGCAGACATGCTGTCATGAGTAAGGGAAATTCACATTGATTCTTAGATTATCAGACGTTCTGATTAAAATTTGGCACGAGCAAAATTACGATAGAACGATTGATACGTGCATACGGTCATGACCCCAAAATGCTGAGAATATTGTCGATAAAATACACGGAATACGTATGCGTTTTGCATTATAGTTTGCTGTACTGCATTATAGAATGGGATAAGTCCAGCTTCGTTGAATGGTGAATTTGGACTAGATTTTGTTTTCTTCTTAAATTCTATTACTATATTCCTTGTGACAGTGACTAGATTGAGTTCTGAATTAAGCAAATTAGGTTTTCTCATTGAAAACAAAACCTTTATCTATTTGAAAAAATCTGTGTTCATAGGTAATGACCTTTGTCCACGTTTTCTGTTGTTCTATCTTGTCTATGTAGTTCTTACTTTCATGCCTGTTACGTACACAAACAGACAAACACACTACTTTCAGGTTATGCTTGAAGGATGAAACATGTTTGCGATATAAGAGGGAAATAGAGCTAAACTGACACAATTTAGATATGTATACCGGTACCGTATGCAGTTATTAGCTGCATTCATAAAAAAAGATTTTTCCATAATGTCTCTAAATGTCATTCAAGAGTCATTTTATGATTTAAACACTAGTCGTGTTGTATCTCGAATACGCTTAAGTCTGCGTGCATGTCTGCACTCTACGACGGTAGTAGTTTTTGTTCTCGAGTTTAGTACTGCAGACATGCTGTCATGAGTAAGGGAAATTCGTTCACATTGATTCTTAGATTACCGACGTTCTGATTAATTTGGCACGGGCGATAGAACGATTGATACGTGCATACGGTCATGACTCCAAAATGCTGAGAACATTGTCGATAAAATACACGGAATACGCATGCGTTTTTGTATAATAGTTTGTTGTACTATATGGCTAGCTTTGTGGATAGGTGAATTTGTATTAATTTTGTATGCTTCTTAAATTGTCTTTCTATTTTTCTTGTGACAATGACTAGATTGAGTTCTGAATTAAGCAACTTAGGTTTCTGCGCTCTTTTACTTTCAAATTACTGAGTAATCTGATCTAGCACAGATAAAATCACTTTGTCTTTTACACGTCAACAAAGTTACTATATTTTGTCTTAGGACTAAAACCATATAAACTATCCGGAGGCATTATATGTTTTAGCATTGATTTTCGTTGTTCTTCTCTCCAGTCTGCTTCTATGGTCAATCTAAACTTCAATTTAAGATTGTAATACTATGTTAGGTTTGTGTTAGGAACCAGTGTTCTGTTCACAGGAAGTAACTAATGAAGCTATTCAAATTTTGTATAATTATGTCCCTTTCCTTCTTAAAACATAGATAATCAGAGCCAAGAAAAATTGGTCAGTGTATAAGTGAAATAAAAAAATCAATAAAAACACCGTCTGGTTGGTAGCCAGACTGTATCACATTGCAATAATATACTAACTCTTTATTACCTCTGTTTGCATGCAAGTCGTCTGTGTAATCAAATATATATCAAATATAAATCATTTCCTTAGAATGTCAGTCCAAGAATGGAGTAAAAAGGCATTTAGACTGAAAAAATATGTTTTATTATTTATATGGTGAATAATCTAGGAAATGCGTATATCTAGTTTAAAAACAGAAATTATGATCTGAAAAAGTTTTGACTCTCAACAACTATTAACATTTTATTTTATGCTAACTAATGGAATACTGTATTCTATCACTTAAATATTTTTATATCTCGTCACACTGTGAAAATATGAAATCTTTATTTTCACATTGTGAGAGATGTAGCTCCGCCTCCTCATACATTGTGTATGAATTTTAAATTATTTGCTTTAAAAATGATGAGAATTGTAGTCGCACTTTGTTCTTTATAGTATATTTCTCGATTCAAATTAGTTTACTTAATGAGAATTTCATAACGTTATGCAGCGAAGAATAAAATAAAATGGAACTGTATGTTGTGTGCGTCTTTCTAACGTCACAACACGTCTGACGTCTTGCCTGTTTACGTGCGTCTGTTTCCCGCGCTGAGATTAAAAATTGTTGCAAAATGCACATCTCAACGTAATTGAGCAAAAAAAAAAAAGAAAATTTGTTTGTTTTTCGTGAATATTGAATATATCTCACCTCGAAGTGAGAAAATGTTTACATTTTCACTCGCGCTACGCGCTCGTGAAAATATTTAAAATTTTCTCACTTCTCAGTGAGATATATTCCATATTCACTCTAAACAAACAAATATCCTCTATATATTTATGTTGTGACAGATTTAATAAAAAAAAAACTAATTAAAATCTTATAAATTTTCAAACTGATTGCAAGATCATTTGAGGTTATCTGTGTATGCCCATCAAATCCTTTGTTTGGTAAAAGTAAGATAGTTATATATTCTCTCTTAAAATACTAGAGATTTTGGTTGAGCAGAAGTAAGAATAAAAATAGTGTGTACTGTTAATTCTAGAAGACACAAATACAAAAAATATTGTTGGAAATGTTGTCTTGGTCTCAATGATTGATTTGGTTTGCGTGCAGTTTTATTATTACTATTTAATCTAGAATATCTCGACTTTAAATATCTCATCCTTGGTTGGTTTCTTCAAAATTTTACATACATTTTACATATGTATCAAACATGGAAGTTAATATTTAAACAATCAAGTGATAATGTATACAATTTCAAAAGCCTCTAAGATCATGGTTTACTTAAGTTTATACTTCACATTGATAATTTTGCAAACAAATTATTTTGTCCAAAGGAGCATACTTTTACGGTTAAGATCTTACGCAGTTCTAATAGGACCTTATTTTAAGTGAACCAGTTATTGTGATTTAGTCCCTTTCTTTATCGGAAATATTTGAACAAGTGAATTAGCCCCTATACCATAAGAATGTTAACTGGTTATTTTACCTAGAAGTGTGTACAAGCTCCTTGATTAAACATGTATGAATGAGTTTCTTTAAGAAAATGTGTTAACGAGCACCTTAGAATCATAAGAGAAAATCACCTTTACCATGTAAGTGTGAACGAGGTACTTTACAAAAATAGTATAAATGAGTTTCTTTACTAAGCAAGTGTTAACGAGTCCATTTATGTGAGTGATTCACTTGACCAAACATGTGTTAACGCGTGCCTTAACTATAACAGTCTGAACGAGTCCCAATTCAAAACAAAAGTGAAACAATCCTTTTACCAAGTAAGTGTGACCGAGTCCTTCATATTAAGAAGTGTAAATGAGTCCGTTTATTTTCTTTAAACAAATATGAATAAGGATCTTTGCCAAACACGTGTACACAAGTCCTTTTACAAGTCAGTTGGAAACATAAAAGTGTGAACTAGTTGCATTTTCAAACAAATCTAAATAAGTAATTTTACCATATAAGTATGAACCAGACTTTTTACAAAAGAATGTGTACCCAATTCTCATTCTTAAACAAGTACCTTAACAAGTCCCTTTTCAAAAAATATAAATAATCATTATAACCAAACAAGTTATGACAAATCCCCTTACCAAAAACATAATAAATTTATCCTTTAACAAACTATGTGCGAATGTGTCCTTCAACAAAATAAGTGAGAGAGAGTCCCTTTTCCAAACAAGTGTAAACAAGTCAATTTTCAAAACACGTGTAAGGAGAACCTTTATAAAACAAGGTTAAACATGTCTCTTTACCAAACATGTATAAAACTGACCTTTTACAAACAAGTTGAAGTTAAGTATTTGTTTACTAAACAAGTGTTAGAGTGATTCCTTATCCAAGATAAATGTATGAAGGAGTCACCAAATTAAACAAGTGTGAAAAATTCCCTTGGACAGAATGATACACCGAGGATGTATTCTGCCAAAGAATAATGTTCAGGAACGTGACGGTGCAGCTTCTACAAAAGAGGTGATAGATGGTTATGTTAATTTGTATGATTGCATAAAGTAAGCATTTTACGCTCTACGATGCTTATTTCAATATTTTGCATAAGAAAGTAATTTATTTTCAGTAATTTGTTTTCACCAGACGGAATTTAGACTGTAAAAATCATCGAAGTAATCTTTTTTCTAGGTAGGAACGGGCGATATGATTCCATCGTGCCTTTGCGTGTTTGTGTAAGATCTATCTTACTGATAAACATTAAAAGACCCACTGTGCGTTTGATTATATTTCGAAGTTTTTTGGTATCACATCTTAACTATTGCAAGTTTCCTTGTCTACCCCTCCTATGTGCTTAATTTCAAATAAGTGTATTTATCTGAGCTAACACATTAAATGAGCATTTATGCAGTTTTTCTTTCTATTAAATAAAGTATTTCTAAAAGATTTATAGTTTAATTTTTAACAAACTATAACAACATTCATTGTTTAATTTTAAAGTCGCCTTTTCTCTTGGGAAATGCATTTATAAGCATGTTTTAAGTTTCGAATTACGTGCATTTGTCATGTAATTCACAAAAATATAATTTGCTTGTAGAGAAATTATACGTACTGCCTTTCATAGAGTGCTTGAGTGCAGCATTGATTTTCGAACCAAGTCAACTTTGTTTTGTCATGAATATAAGGAAATCTGTAACCAAACCTTTTGGCTAAGTAATTTCAAATAACAATCAAACAGTTCATTTGCTGAAATGTACAGTTTCATTTTTTACAAATAAATGTGTTTCGAAATAATAATCAAATGAAGAAATTTTTATTTTAAGAATTTAGAAATGTTAACATTCTTACTTAAGCATCTAGAGTTTCAGTGAAACATCTGCTCGTCTCCAGCTGAACTAATGCCTGGGTGGGTATGAGGCGTCTTTTTTCAAACATATTTTCAAACATATTACAAGTTGACTTAAATTGAGTTGTCATGACATAAAACCTCATCCTTCTTTTACAAAATGATAAACCTACAGTGGAAATTCCAATGAAAATGTAACATTCTATCATATTTTGCTAACACTGTCGTAAAAAATCAAGTAAAGTGTTTTCTTTTACGGGTCTCTTTTACGTTACACATACTATAAAACGGCTTGTTATTCAGATTGATGAAATTATTATGAAAAGTGCTCACATTATTATGATAATTTTGGGGAAATGTTTAATCAAGCTATTTTGTTGTTGTATGCTGCAATAAACATGTTGGTCCGAGAGCTCACGGACTTTTATTGCAACAAATGAGGCCAAAAGAAGTTTATACTTTTTTGGAAACAGTATTTCACATCCTCCATGAAAACCCATTTCTTAAGTGTCAAGGCCGTGTCTATCTATATTTTGTTCAGTTATGTTTGTGATAGAGGAGGTAAAACTCACTTGTAAAAATATTAGGGGGTAGGGTAAAGTTTACGTCTACAAGTTGCTTCACTGTTTAATTACAGTAACTATCTTATTGTCAATAAATGTATAATTGCCAAATTATGACAGCAATAAGAAATTCATCAAAAAGGACTGAATGGCAAACTGGATATTCAAGGTCAAAGGTCAGATTTTTGTTAAAATCACAAAAATTGGCATATTTGAAATTTACTTTTATTCTTAAAAAATAGTTCGTTATCATAAGTCACTCATCTTTATTTATGTAATGTGTATATATCAGCCAAAAACAGAAATGCAAATTTTATTACAAAAAGTCAAGGTCAACCATGATAATTAAAGGTCAAAGTTCATTTTCATGCAAAAATGTGAAAATTATTACCTTAACCTTTTGTAATCTGTTTAATATGTCTTCACATTATTAGTCACTGAAGTTAATTCGTTTTAATGTTTGTATGTCAGGCAAAGTCAGCAGTGCAGGTGTAACCCAAAAACTGCCAAGAGTAAAGCCATTATCAAAGGTCAGAGGTCAAATTTGTGTGGAAACATTGCACGAATAGCTTCCTGTTTGAAATATAACAGATATGCTTTAATCATTATAAGAAATTGCTCGTGGTTTATTTTAATGTATGTATGTCTCACAATGTCAGTAATAAAGATAACGTCTAAAGTCAGACAAGTTCAAATGTACTATTAAGGGTCAAAGGTCACTTTCAAGTAAAAGAATGAAAATATAGCTCTACAACTTTTCTCTTTGTTGACAATATCCTGTCGATCTAGTCAATGATATCTGTTCATTTTAATATAATTATAAATATTAGGCGCTGTCTGGTATGCACATATAATTTCAAAACATTCAAGTTCAACCATAATATCAAAGGTCAAAAAGAGAGTAAAATGTTGCAATAATATCACCTGTTTGTAATAATTTTTATTGTTTAAATGTATTTGTTTTGTCATTTCAGTAACTGATTGTTGTTGATTTTACTGTATATATGTCAGACGATGTCATGGAAGAGAAAATAAGTCAAAGTCAAACCTGGTATTAAAGGTCAGGGGTCGTTTTTGTGTAAAAGATCAAAATGTAGCATACTTACTCATTACTTTGTTAAATATAGTTTTTTGTTATAATTCACTGTTAGAAATTTATTTTAATGTATACATGCCAAGCAAGGTCAGCAATGTAGGTTTTGTCCTAATAAGTCAAAGCCAGTCCTTTTTATCAAAGGTCAAAGGTCAAATTTGTGTGAAAATTCAGAAAAACAGCACTTCTGCAATGATTTTTCTTTATTGTTTTAGGGTATTTTTGTCAATACTAGTAACTGATCATTATTCATTTTAAAGTATATATAACAGGTGATAACATTTTTCCTTTATTATGAAAAATTAGTCAATGTCAAACCTGACATTAAAAGTCAAAGGAGAGGGTCTTCTAGAAACTTGCCATTATGAAAAAATGGCTTGAACAAGTTGGGGAGCAAATGAAAATATCATACGGCAAGCCTACACAGACACAGAACGGCACATAGCAGAGTACGCATCCACCTCTTGGGTAACTGCTTCCATAACCGGTAAAGATAAACTAGACAACGTTCAAAATTCAGGCCTGAGGATAAATCTTTGAGCAATGTAAACAACTCCAATAAAAGAAATGAAAAAGACATTCAACCTTGAACCATTACAGACAAGACGAGAGTACAAAGCCCTTGTACAGGCAGAAAGGCAAAGAGACTACCATCACACCCACACCATTCAAAACTCGAGAGGAGAACCAAGAACAGACTGAAACGACAGAGTCTCAACCATATCGTCAAAGGACTGCAGAAAGGAAAAACAGAAGCACTGGACACAGAGGCAGAGCCGCTTGTGCCCGATGAATGGGTTCCTAGACAATATGCTCCAAAGGTCAGATTGGAGGTGCCAGGAGTAGAAGAAAAGGGAAAACAACATCAGGCTCGCCAACAATCTTTTACGCTAGAAATGATCAATGACCGCTATCCAGCATACTCTTGGATCCAAGCATATACCGATAGATCAGTGGAAAAAGCAGTCCAGAATGCTGGGAGAGGTGCTTACATCAAATTATCTCACACAATCTCATCCAGTCGGCAAGAGATTCTCGAACTTTAGAGCCGAGACGCAAGCTCCATTTCGGCCACACTCCAACTGTATGAGCGAGGAGAAAAGGGACAAAATATTGTTTTCCTAACAGACTCCAAGTGAGCTCTTCAGGCTCTCTCAGCAGTACCATCAGACATCTTAACGAGACAGCTGCTGGAAATGTAGGCATAGCCGAAAATGAAGCCGCGGACGAACTTTGCAAAGGAAGCAACCAATAAATACAGTCCCGAACCTCCATCTTCATACACAGAATCTCAGATTCTGCTGAAAGATAGATTTGCGTCAGACTAGAAGAACATAAGTGATGGAGGCTACCTGCCCAGTAATGACAGTCTGCACAAGCTAATCAGAGACAGCCAAACAATTATCCTCCGTCAGCGCACTGGACACTGTGGCCTGAGAAAACATATGAAAAAGCAAGGAGTTGCAAAGACACCAAAATCCCAGTGCGGATCAGAGGAACAAATACCATTCCACATCCTGCAGAGCGGTTTCTATCTGGAAGAAGTACACCAGAAGGTTTGGCCAACAGACATCTCATATGAGACCAAGCTGTGGGGAGATGCCAGCGACCTGAAGAACCGGTGCAGTTCACTGCCGCATCTAGTGTCAAAGCCATGCCTTTCTATATTTTGTTCTGGAAATTTGATGTAGGCACCACTCCCAGCATTCTGAACTGCTTTTTCTACTGATCCATCTGTATATGCTTGGATCCAAGAGTGTGCTGGATAGCGGTCATTGATCATTTCTAGCGCAAGAGATTGTTGGTGAGTCTGATGTTGTTTTCCCTTTTTTTCTACTCCTGGCACCACCTATCTGATCTTTGGAGCACATTGTCTAGGAACCCATTCATCTGGCACAAGCGGCTCTGCCTCTCTGTCTAGTGCTTCTGTTTTTCCTTTCTGCAGTCCTTTGACGATATGGTTGATACTCTGTCGTTTCAGTCTGTTCTTGGTTCTGCTCTCGAGTTTTGAGTGGAGTGGGTGTGATGGTAGTCTCTTTGCCTTCTCTGCCTGCACAAGGGCTTTCTACTCTCATCTTATCTCTAATGGCTCAAGGTTGGCTGTCTTTGTCATTTCTTTTATTGGAGTTCTTTATCCTCAGGCCTAAATTTCGAACCTTGTCCAGTTTTTCTTTACTGGGTCTAGAAGCAGTTACCCATGAGGTGGATGCGTGCTATGCTATGGGCCGTACGGTGCCTGTGTAGACTTACCGTAGGATCTTTTCATTAGCTCCCCAACTTGTTCAAGCCTTTTTTTGATAATGGCGAGTTTTTTGAAGACCCTCTCCTTTGACTTTTTATGTCAGGTTTGACCTTGACTAATTTTTCATAATCAAGGAAGAATGATATCTTCTGTTATATATACATAAATGTACTTTAAAATGAATAATGATCAGTTATTAGTGTTGACAAAAATACCTGAAACAATAAAGAAAAATCATTGCAAAAATGCTGTTTTGGCGAATTTTCACACAAATTTGACCTTTAACCTTTGATAAAAGGGTTGGCTTTGACGTTTTAGGAAAAACCTACATAGCTGACCTTGTTTGACATATATACATTAAAATAACTTGCTAAAAGTGAATTACAAGAAAAAGCTATTTTTAAACAAAAAAATGAGTAAGTATGCTACATTTTGATCTTTTACACAAAAATGACACCTGACCTTTAATACCAGGTTTGACCTTGACATACTTTCTCTTCCATGACATCGTCTGACATATAAACAGTAAAATAAATAACGACCAGTTACTGAAATGACAAAACAAATACTTTTAAACAATAAAAATATTACAAATAGGTGATATTATTGCAACATTTACTCACTTTTTGACCTTTGACCTTTCATATTATGGTTGAACTTGAATGTTTTGAAATTATATGTGCATACCAGACATCGCCTTACATTTACATATTAAAATGAACTGATATCATTGACTAATATCGACAAGATCTTGTTAACAAGGAGAAAAGTTAAAGAGCTATTTTTTTTTCATTTTTTTACTCGAAAATGACCTTTGACCCTTAATAGTACATTTAAACTTGTCTGACTTTAGACGACTGACATTGTGAGACATATGTATATTAAAATAAATCACGAGCAGTTACTTATAATGATTAAAACATATCTGTTATATTTAAAACAGGAGTCTTTTCATGCGATTTTACACAAAAAAAATGACCTTTGACCTTTGATATAAGCTGTACTCTTGGCATTTTTGGGGTTAAATCTGCACTGCTGACTTTGCCTGACATATAAACATTAAAACGAATTAACTTCAGTGTCTAATAATGTGAAAACATTAAACTGATTAGGAAAAAATAAGGTAATAATTTTCACATTTTTGCATGAAAATGAACTTTGACCTTCAATTATCATGGTTGACCTTGACTTTTTGCAATAAAATTTGCATTTCTGAGTTTGGCTGATATATACGCATTACATAAATAAAGATGAGTGACTTATGATAACGAACTATTTTTTAAGAATAAAAATAAATTTCAAATGTGCCAAATTTTGTGATTTTTACATAAATCTGACCTTTGACCTTGAATATCCAGTTTGACCTTCAGTCCTTTTTGATGAATTTCTTATTGCTGTCATTGTTGGACATATATACATTTACTGACAATCAGATAGTTACTGTAATTAATCAGTGAAAAAAATGGTAGACGTAAACTTTACCCTACACCCTAATAATTTTACAAGTGAGTTTACCTCCCCTATCACAAACGTAAGGGAACAAAATATAGATAGGCACGGCTTTGACACTTAAGAAATGGGTTTTCATGGAGGATATGAAATACTATTTCCAAAAATGTATAAACTTCTTTTGGTCTCAATTGTTGCAATAAAAGTCCGTGAGCTCTCGGACCATGTATGGCATTTTCTTATACACCCGAAGTTATTTTAATCTAAAATACTGACAGTTTCACCATTAAAAAGTAAATTTGCACTGATACTCTCCATTGAGTGTCTACTGTGCAGTTCATTCAGAGTGAATTTTGGTATCGTTGTTGTTATTATGTCTCCCACCACACATTTGTGTGGGAGACATATTGATTTACTCCAGTCTGTGTGTGTGTCTGTCACAAAGCTTGTCCGCACTCTAAGTCAAACATTTCTCATCCGATTTTCACCAAACTTAAACAAAATGTTCTTGAACATAAGACATCGGCCAAGTTCGCTATGTAACCAAATCGGTCTAGGCGTCTTGGAGTTATGGCCCTTGAATTACCAAACATCGGCCGTTTTACTCTTGCCCGCACTCTAATTCAAACACTTCTCATCCAATCTTCACCAAACTTGAACAAAATGTGTTTGACCATAAGACCTCGGCCAAGTTCGATAACTAGCTAAATGGGACTAGGCACTTTGGAGTTACGGCCCTTGAATTATCGAAAAATCTGCCTTTTTACTCTTGTCCGCACTCTAAGTCGAACATTTCTCATCCGATCATCACCAAACTTGAAAAAAATGTGTTTGACTATGAGACCTCGGCCAAGTTGAATAACTAGCCAAATCGGTCCAGGCATTTTGGAGTTATGGCCCTTGAATTACTGAAACATCCACCTTTTTACTCTTGTCCGCTCTTTAAATCGAACATTTCTCATCCGATCTTCACTAAACTTGAACAAAATGTGTTTGGCCATAAGGCCTTAGCCAGGTTCTATAACTAGCAAAATCCGCTAAGGCACTTTTGATTTATGGCCCTTGAAATACTGATTGGATCCACTCATCCAGACCATCTAATTGGATCCACTCGTCTAAACCATCTAGAAAAACTAAACATTTTTCATAGGGGCAGATGTGGGAGACATGCGCTTTCCTTAAAAGCATCTCTAGTTTGGATATGAAATACATAACGTATTTAAAACACTATCATTTGACATCATTCAATCGTTATATATAACATAGTTCCGCTTACGCTTGGTGAAGAGTGTAGTTAGTTATATCATTACCTCAATCAAACCGAATCAGTTATTGTTCCTTGACGGTGAGGATCCTCTTATAGACGACGGTCACCAACTTTTTCATGCTGAAAGTCTTCCAATGTCCATCGTCTTACGTATACTAGAGGTCCGATTAAGCCATAAGTAAGTTAAAATGTGGGAGATGTGTGGCTCATTCTAGTTTGTTATTTTATTGTTATTTTTTTTTTGTTTGCAAACATGCTTGCAAATAACTTTCTAATAGATTTCAGTTATTACTTTTGAAATTCTAAATCATTAAAGCGACATTATTTCAACGAAAGGGTTTTGCATGATCTTACCAACATGTAATCCAAATGTTATGTAACATTTTAGCCTGTTATATCTCAATTTATCTCAAGTATGCATGCACTTCAATCCTGTCAGGAATTTAACAGCGCAGTCACGCTATCATAAGGGATGCTTGTTCATTCACAGGGATTTTTAAATCAGGCGAAAAAAGCACAAAAATATCCCAGACAGTTTCAGTCAACAACTGATACGTGCAGATGCTCAGTCCTTCATTGACGCTGCAAATCTTGGCAGTATCGGTGCATATTATTATTATATCATATCATATTATATTTAACTCTATAAGAACATTCAGTTCCGTGCAGTTACTAAGAAGACATGCCGAGTCATCGCAAGGCACGTAATATGGTACTAGGTGATTGAATATAGATAAAAATCCACTGTGTAGAGAGTATGATATTTATTTTTCACCAAATCCTGAGGAAAATCAGTTCGGCCATCAATACGTAATTTTATATCTTTAAAAGCAGAAATGCAATATGCAAATACTTCATTTTTTGAACAACTACTCTGATTGCTTGTGTCCGTTTCATCTTAAGTTCACTCCCAAGTTATATCTTAAAACAAAACTGTTTCACAAAAGCTAACTTATATATGTCTTTATTAGCGGTTATTTATGACGGAATTTAAAACTTGTTCTTAACAAATGTAAGATACAACCGAGTGTAGAAACCCCTTTTATTTTTGAATGTTCGATGATTAAATTTCGGGGAACTTTAAGTGCTTCATCAATTAAATGGTATTTACTTTTATCTAGAAGTAACGAACACAAGAGTATTTCTGTGAATACATCGAGAACTTCCATACCTACTCAAAGTGACTGAAATCTGAATATTACTTATGATTATCTAGACTTTGAAGTTTCAAATCTAGTTGTATATGTATATGTGCAGTGCTTGCTACAAAATAGCATTGTGAGCAACACTGTGTTAATACAACCCATGCAGTTAGCACTGCTTTCCTCCGTCCATTCTAACACGACCAGCAAAATAACCTACATACATGTAGAGCAAAATCTATCTCAGATTATTCTGCAATTAGCCTCTCGCGTGCAATGACGTCATCCGATCCAGGTGCGTAGTACGGTCGTAAAAAGTAGTTACTATATTTTCTTACACTTTGATACCAGTATGTCGTATTAGAATCGAAATAATAAGTTCCCAAGTGTGATTTATCGTAGAATAACCCGACTTTTTCGTTCTTATACGAAACAATATATCACTCAGGCCTACGACCTTCGTGATATTTTCTTAAGCATAAGAACGAAAAACTCGGGTTATTCTACGATAAACCACGTTTAGGAACTTATCATTTCTTAATTAATCGAAAACACTGTTATTAATTAGATAAGCAAACGTCAAGATTGCTGGTTAAAAAAAAACTCGAAACAGAACTAAATAATTTATATGGGCCATGTTTAGATGTTTTTTAATATAGCTTTATATTACAAATTTCAATGAGATAATGTAGAGACTTACCCTAAATCCTCTTTACCAACGGGAAACAACCTGTTAGAATGTAAATTGATGAGCTGACCATGTTAACCTTAATCCTGTTGACGGTATCTAGAAAAATATTCTATCTATGTAACCTGCAAAAGCATGCATCTTACTCTCCTCAAAATGTTTTACTTGTTTCTTTCATATTTCTAGTCATTTGTTGCATATATAGGCAACAGAGAGCTTTTTATCTAAACATATTTCACCTAGTAAAATTCAATGGGTTTTAGCTATTGCCGGACATTCTTTTTCCAAGGTTGAACCTAGTTAAAATAGATTTTGTGAAACCG
Source organism: Mercenaria mercenaria (assembly GCF_021730395.1). Lineage (NCBI taxonomy): Eukaryota > Metazoa > Mollusca > Bivalvia > Venerida > Veneridae > Mercenaria > Mercenaria mercenaria. The sequence goes on along the minus strand of NC_069377.1, from coordinate 161,496 downwards.
CTTTCTTGCGGAATTTACTCCTAAGTTATATCGCAAGTTCGAACTTCTCATTAGAAGGCTTCATGAAACGGACTCCAACAAACGGCATGTAAGATAGATGAAATATCACTTTTAAACTCGACTTCTGTTTTATTCAGTTGATAAATATCAAATATTTCTTGATGCATATGCAGTAAAAAGGCGCTCTACTCATAGTTATTATTTTGAGAATACAACTTTATGTTTTTTTGTTTAAAAATATTCTAGTCAATGAATTCTGTGAAAAGATCCTTTGGAAGCATAGAACGCATCAAAGTTACATAACTGCAGACTCGGTTTGATTAAGTCTGTTCATGAGAGATAATGAAATGTTTCCTCACGCCCCTAGCACCGGCTTAAGCGGAATTATATTATTGTAAAAAATGAACGTACTCTATGACCCCAAAGGACAAGAAACAGAGAACAACGATGATAATGTTATGTCGGGTGAATGAATTTAAGTATATCTGGTTGATTCACATGTGCAGCTTTTTCTCTAGAGAATTATCAACTTTTTTTTCGACAGTTGTTTGTTTTAGATTATGTCGAGAAAAAATTCAACGTGAATGTAAAAAGTAAAATAGTTTGAAAGTATCCAACATTTATCAATGTTTATTAATGTTTTATATACATTTTTTCCATCATGTTGGGATGTAAGTTTATTGCGAATATTATAAGAAACTAATTTACAAATTGAAATAAAAGCAAAATGAAATACATTTTAGCAAAAATAGAATTTAAATACATTGATCATTAAGCACATTAGGTACGATTTCTTAACTGTTGATCACGCTCAATTTGTTTACTGTTCATTTAGTGTCGAGTAAAACATCTTTTGACGTAATTTCTCAAATTACCGTCTCATTTCTGTTAGAAGGAATGGGCGATGTAATGATTTTTATGATAGATTTTACAGTGATAAAACTGTAAACGTTCTACTGTATATCTATCATCTGTATTTCAAGGTTTTAGTACCGAATAAAACTGCTCCTGAGTTTTATCTAAACTAACACCCACTAAAGAAGCGCGTCTGTGAAGTTTGTCTTTTTACCTGATACCCGATTCCTGAATAATTCCCTGAAATTGCAATTCTAGAAATAATTCAAGCTGCGACTTACTTGCCAATGTTCATGTCTTTGCCCATTTTGTCAAATAAATTGAATGTATTAAAGTTTACAAATTAATTTAATGTAACATCATTTGTTTTTATACCATGCTATTTTTTATTCTATGTTTAATATATTTATTACAATTGAGATGTGAAACCACACATTGCAGTCCTTTTTAGCGCTGTATAACTTTTACTGTGTTGGTGTGACGTAACAGCAGAATCTACAGATCAACTTACAAACTAAAAGCAATTGAAATTATGACCCAAGCCAGTCATTCAAAATGACAATTGAATTGATTTATAACATTTACTATTGTTCTGTTTTAACAATACAGTATAAATCATTTATTCTGTTTTATCTATCCTTTGCAAACATTATGGTGTATTTTCAAACGTGTGCTAATACCTTCCATTACATTTTATATTTTCTATACAAAAATTCAGAAAACATATTCAGCTCTGGAATATACGCGCTGCGCATTTCTCTGTTTGCAAATCTTATGAAATGTTCTCGAACATTTTGAATTTTTAATTGAATTTGATTATTGATAAGGCACCATTATGTTACTTTGTTCAAATAGGGACTGTGTCCATCTGCCCCACATGCCACCCTCCCAGTTAGTCCAGTTAACATTTTAAGTATAGGTTAGAAGTTGAATACTATAGTTTGAAGATATCAATTACGAGCGAGCGTTAGCGAAGCGAGAATTTGTTATCTTAAAACTGCTTTATTCAACTTATAACCGTCTTACAGTTAGCCATTAAATGTAATACATACAGCTGATGTAACAACTGTATGTGAAATAGAATGGCCAGATTTGAAGAAATGAAGCAATTACATTGGTAGAGCAATTTAGGCAAACTGTGTATATAGTGTAGTCGTGTAACTAATACTAGATACAAAAATAGCATATATTAAATTGTAATTTGATACAATTACAAAAAATGTATTGTCAAACGTTCCATCAAGTTACTACTGGTAGTTAAACAGTATTGTTGCATTTAAAAATGGAAAATATGTTAATGTTACTACAAGTGCATTCATTTGATGCATGACTGATAGAAACTTACTGAAAAGCGGGTAAGCATATTTATATTATTTGTAATCAAGCAGAATCTGATAAACACAATCAATTGTGTGTATGCATTGTAACGTTTTCGGTTCAATTAATAGGCGCGTTGACTTGCAACGAATCATGTCTTTGTTTTTAAAATATTTCATGCATACATATTATTAAATAAAACACATCAGTTGACCAATTTGATGTAAAAACGTATATTATCTAAGAACATGAATTAGTTACTTTTCAAAAAAAATGTAAACATTTTGTTTCCTGACAGATGAGGAACGATTGATTTGCTCCATATCAGTTTATAAATAATAATGGCAAACCGTTTACCTTTCTGCTAAATTGCCATGTTTTCCTGAATGATTAGTACTAATGTTATTGATTTTATCTTTATTTACTTCAATTAGTCTTGCAATATTTCATTGCAATCATGATATTCGCAACGAGAACAATGCAATTATAGATAATTGACTGGCACATAGCGTAAGTACTTCTGTACTTACCATCCCGCAACACTTTGCACTGTATAATGCTGATAATGCGATGGCAAACATATATGTAACTAAACATAAAATGATTCTATTGACACGGTGTTCAATTATAAAAGGCAGGTTTTATGTTTATCGTACCATTTTTAAATTTCCACATTTGATCGTCAGCATCGTCTTTGCACTGATTTCATTTCTTGATATAATCTAAGAATTTGTAACGCTTGTTTATAATTACTAATCGTATTGCAGTTTGTCAGAAATATTACATGATTAATTTGAAAATTTTAATTTTATTGCTGAAGTTTTTGTCAAGGTATTGCTTCACAATTGTCCGAGCTATGAGACTGAATTTTACCGTAATAATATTTTTAAAAATAGTCGAAGTTCCATTTAAAAAATAATTTTAAGACTGAATTAGAAAAAATAATGTCAAAAGTAAATGAATATCGCTCAAATATCATCTTTCACTTTGAACATCGCTTCGCGTTTTCTAGTGGCGAGTGTCGTATCGCATTGTCATGCGTTGTTCTGAAGACATTAGCACGACGCACGTCAATGCGACATGACATTAAGAAAATGTCACTTCACATGATCGATTATCGCTTTGCGTTGTCGCCCGCCGTATGATATTGTCGTGCATCGTATCACGTTATTGTGGGTAGGAGTCATCAAAATGCACAACACAAGACACGACAATGCGAAATGACTCAGTGACATCGAAGCAATGCGAAGTGGCATGGCGATGATGCGATACGATGCACTACAGCGTGGAGCAAAAATTCTATATGACATCACGACTTGTCGTCTATCGAACTGCATTGTCGCATTGGCATGAACAGGGTTCCGTATAAATCTGTTAGTTATAAACACAAGATTTAGAATTCACAAGTACATGTATATTTCAAACATGTACGGCTAAAGTGTGTGTTTGGAATTCTGATATTTAATACGCTTATTGAAATGAAATTAAAAAAGAGATATAATCATAGCTACAGAAACAAGAATACAGTGATCTACTGAATTTTGCACAATGTTTATGACTATAATTTATATTTGAAGAGGTCTTCATTGTTTTGTGGTTATGTCTATAAATATGTTCTATCTGACACATGTGTAAATAACTCATAATATACACCGTTTAAAAGGTAATAACACATTGGAACAAATACTTCAAAAGTTTATGATGTCGCAAGTCTTTTTATCCTCCTATATCTAATGTGTTCATGATACAGGTTTCAGAAGTTCAGTGACATATAGAATAAATGTTTAAGAGTGTTTTCTATCTTTATTGTAAAGATAAAATATGTCACTAATGTGCCGGATATCCTTAGGATAGGTTTTCACAGGACTGTAATATTTATAAAAGGGTATTTATCGGAATATATTTACACGTAATTAAATAAAAATACTAAAGTATATGTCATTCAGATACTGTAGATAGAGGTAAGATAGATCATTATACTTGAATAGAGTTAAATCTTTACCCCAACTGGTTGGGATTATTTACATTTGCACCGTTATATAATCTTATGAACACAGGCGGAGTGTAAGGTCATGTTAAAAATTATCCCGGTGTTTTTGTTTTGGCCAGAAAGCTTTTTTTTGTCTTTTTTCTTCGTTATATGTATGCATTGTCGCAGTTGACTACTTTCACATGGGTTAAGAAAGCGGTAAATAGCTAAGTCAGACACCAGCGACTTGAGCACGCAAAGAAAATCATGAATGTCCAGCTGAATAGAAGAAATCAATTCTCCTGCGTCAAAACGTCTTATATTCTCAAAAACAACGCATCATTGAGTACTTAAACCAAAACTGATATACATTGTATGTATTAAATTTGAATAACTATGAAAATGAAACTGAAGACTGTTGACACTTAATATTTCTTTTTATATGTTAAATATGCAACAATTCATCCTAAAACGAATTTTGATCTTCAGCAATTTAAACATAAATTTGTCACCTCCTCCCCCCACCACCCACTGAGGGAGACATATTGTTTTTGCCCTGTCCGTCCGTCCGACCGTCACACTTTATTTCCAATCAAATCAATAACTTGAGAACTTTTTGACCTAGAACCTTCAAACTTCATAGAATGGTAGGGCTTATGGAGTAGAAGACCCCTATTGTTTTTGGGGTCACTCCATCAAAGGTCAATGTCACAGGTGCCTGAACATAGAAAATAATTTCCGATCAATAACTTGAAAACCACTTGACCCAGAATGTTGAAACGTCATAGGATAGGACATGCAGCGTAAATGACCCCTATTGATTTTGGAGTTACTCTTTCAAAGTTCAAGGTCACATGTGCCAGAATATAGAAAGCCATTTCCGATCAATAACTTAAGAACCGTATGACCAAGAACCTTTAAAATTTATAGGGTGATGGGACGTACAAAGTAAATGACCCGTATAGATTTTGTGGTCACTGTGTCAAAGGTCAAGGTCACAGGGGCCATTCGTCCGTGTCACTTCATTTTCGACCAATAACTGGAGAACCATTTGACCTAGGGCCTTTAAACTTCATGGGATGATAGGACTTTTGAAGGATATAACCACTATTTATTTTGGGATTACCCGATTAAAGGTCAAGGTCACAGGGGCCTTAACATTGAAAACAGTTTCTGATCAATACCTTGAGAACCACTTGATTAGAATGTTGAAACTTCATAGGATGACAGAATATGCAGAGTAGATAATCCCTATTGATTTTGGGGTCACTGGATTAAAGGTCAAGGTCACAGGAGCGAGGAATGGAAAACCTTTTTAATCCATGCATTGAGAACCACTAGACCCAGAATGTTGAAACTTCATGGGACGATTGCACATGCCGAGCAGACGGGCACTGTTGCAGCTAACCATCAGTGTCTCTTTGACATTCGCTCCTGTCCATTATTGACTTTCTGCCGGTTACTACTATGCTTTGGGGAGACATGCGCTTTTCTACAAAAGCATCTTCTAGTTTTGTTATACCTTCGTTTTCTTTTGCGACCGTAGAAATTTAGAAAAACAAAGTGCACTTCTAGTGACACTGCATTTACCGAGCATTTTTAGTAAGGGAAATGGGACATAGGTCAATAAGGTTGGTGGTCAAGCCGAATAACCTTTCCATGTGACTCTTTCGGGCGGACGCATTGTCATGAGCTATAAGCCATTCAAACCTTTACGTGGCCATTTATCTTGATGGATTTTTTTGACAGCTGTAAGTACTTAATCTTTTTAAGAAATTGCCTTTGATGGTTTAACACTCTTTACGAGGAATCGGGGCCTCTAGAATAGAAAACTGGCACATAAAACCTTCCCCTCAGATTTGTTCTTTCTTGCAAAGACCGGCCTTCCATGGCTTTTACTCAGGCAGTGTTCATTACTCATGTGTCGCTTGGGTTCAGACTAATAAACCGAAGTTTCATCTCTATTGAATAACTTGGCAATTTTCTATGGATTACATTTTTTATACATTTTCGGCAGTATAAGCTCGGTCTAAACGATTCGACATTTGGATGCTGGCCCATCTGGTACAAACCTTTCCTAATTTCAAATTATCAGTCAGAATATGATGGAATGTCCTTTCTGAAGTGCCGATAGTGTGAGCGTTTTTGAAAAAATATATATCGAACTTCTTTTTCTACCGCTGCCCTATTGCCAAGGGTAATTTTTGTTGCTGCAACAATAGGCCTGGCTGGACGGTTACTGTCTTCAAGACTATTTTGCCCCCTTTAAAATGTTTCAATCAAAGAAAAACTGTTTTCAATGTCACTACAGCACTTCATTGAATACGACACAATTCAGAAAATATCTCTTTTGAATATACGCGCAAAGGAACCCGAATTTAATGTTAGCATCTTATTCTATTTTTCTTAATGTCTCATATTAGCATTGATATATAGTCGGTATATACGAGTATATGTAACTCAGCAATAGATGCTTGCATAGATATTTCACATATATGTTGAGTAAGTACATGAAACTCCAATCTGTAACGGTTTCTATGGAAGTCCATTAGTGCCCACATCCATCGAACCACCTTCGTTGAGTAAAAACTCGATTCGAGTGCCGCGAATTTAGCCAATCAGTCAGTTTAGCAGGTTTTATAATTTTGTTGATTACTTTCCTTTGTTCTTTGTCATATTATTTGTACGTAGATGTTTAACTTTACATATGCAGATAAAGTACATAACTTTTTGTGAGCTTATCTATTCCTGGTATTCTTAAATGTTTACTTTACTGTCCATCGATTAACTTGAATCAGATTTAAACGGTGTGCATTTAAAAGAAGAGATAACACATGAACACCAGAAAAGAAAAACTAAAATCAAATTCAATCAGATTTTAAGTTGAAAGCATGGTAATCGTTTAGGAAATGTTCTAATGAAAGATATAAATGTCAAACTTATAGGTTTCATTCAGAAATAAGAATGTAATCGCCGTTCATCTAATATTTCTGCTGTCTGTTTCGGATTTGAAGAAGCAGCTCTGTAATCAGCGGATGAATATAAAAATGATTAACAAGGTGTTTGTCATTAATGAACATCTCAGCAAAATGACAAAATTGCTTGGTTGATAGATATTGACATCATATTCCTTCGATCATTTGGCAGTTTCTCAGATTTGTACAATAACTGACAGTGTCCTTCGTTCTTACTCAAGTAATAGGCATGATGTGAATTTTCACATAACTCCAATAAACATGTCTATACTAGGTCAGATGTCTATACTATACCGACAGTTCGGCTAAGTACAAACGAGTGATTCGATTACCATACTGAACATTTGTCATTATGACTTGCATTTAACCTAAACTAAAAGGATGACAAACATCTAAATTACTTATCTTTTTTTCAAACCAGGAAACATGACTCAGTGTAAGTTAAGCTGAAAAGGAACGCTCAACACCTCAAGTTCATTTAGATCGATTAGGTCTATTATACGGCCTTCATGTTTCCTTAAATTAATACGATTGAACATGAAATTATATAATTTTCGGGACAGAATTCAGTTTTCCAACTATATAGATGGTAACCGTTACCTGAAGCATAGGTTAAACTGAAAGGTATATCACAATAATTGTCGTTCAAAACAAATACATTGAAATTTTACTTTAGCTTTGTTTCTTAAATTTTTGACTAAAAGTGAATTTAGATGAACGTTCAATAATGGGTTCAGTTCTAAAAGTAAAATTTCGATACTATGCATTGAAGCTGCTAGAAACAAATTGATTTCGAATTAAGGGATTTCTCTCGTTAGTTTAACCAAATCCGTAACAGAGTTTTCCGTGAATATATTAGTCTTAACTTACATAGATATATAAATTATCCCGCTGGTAGTAGCAATAACTTGAATAATAAATATATGGAGTTCTATATTCTTAAACAATAGGTCCAGTTTTGAAACTTCCCTTATTTATTCTTTAATTATATTTTTCGCATATTTAAGTTTAATTACTGTTTATAAGTATCGAAAAGAGTTATACTTAACAGTACAACAATGCAAAATGTTTTCCTGCAGAGTTTTGCTTCATTCTTGGTCTAAAGCAATAGCTCCGGATGTCAGCTAACAATCTTCGCAACACACACAAAGTCGCATGTTGACCAAAGAGCTATTTAAAATGTTAAGTTAATTTACTGCTGGAAGCTTTAAATTGACGCGAAGTGTATTTATGTCCTCCATTACCTCGACAGTAGAGAACATTATTGCTTCAAAGCAAGCAATCACAGAATAATGAGTATGTTGCATGTTTATGCAGTGTTAAATTATAGACGACTGTAATGGGAAACTTTTGTCTATGCAGTCTATATAAAAGACGCAAAGGAAATGATCCTAATCTACAAATTAATAAAAAAGTTAGATATTTTTTCGTTTCGGTAGGTAGGTCACTCACAGTGCATTTACACCAACATTATTCATGTAAAGAGGGATCAGAGAAATGATTAGCGCCTGAGTGTGTGCCGAAATATTTCTGAAATAACATGTAACTATTAAGATAACATTTTCATGGTAAATAGCAGTGTGTAGGTCAGGTACTGCTAGGCATCTGTTATAAGAAATGACGCTGTCACATATCCAAGAATTGAAAGATGACCATTGAAATGTGCTTATTTCAATAAGATAACATGTTGGACACCAAAAACGTAGTAAATCTATATAGGTTTATCCAATCCATTCTACAGTTTTTCTTCCATCTCACCTATCCCTCTGTTGAATGACATTTAGGGGCAGTTTTGTTCCTTTGGTAAACCTCTACTAAACTTACTAAAAGCTATTATGGACAAGATAAGATAACAAACACGGTGGCCGAGGGTGGGCAAAACACCATTAATGTTGCTTAAAGCCATCTTTATTAAATAAAATATGGTGACAGGGATGTTTATAGTTTATTCTATCATATCTTTATGGAAACATTCTCGTCTGATTCGGCAGGGCAAGTTTAAAATGTTTCTTGTTAGAACCGGTTTGTATCATTAATCTCTGATAAGCGACTTAGGGCCATTATAACCCTCTTGTTATAGTTTTGCGTCATATGAGAAGAGCATTCAATGACTTTCATTAACGTCTTCTCAATATTGGTGTCCCTTTCGTATTTCTTAATGTCATTGTATGTACTCGTTTTGTGAGAAGGGTTAACTTTGCTCTTACACGCAGCTATTGTTAGATTATATCTCATATCAAATGGAACACCGTGTATTTCGAGCACTTTGGTGACAAAATGTATCGTGTCACACATTCGGTCATCTGTTGTGTACAATACGTATAAAATAATAGTAGTATGACAGGACAACAATTAACAAGGATGATGACTGGTCTTGCTCAATGAAAATAAGGATGTTTTGTATAGATCAAATTATCAGTGCATCCCTCCCGCAAATGTTCATGCTTTCTACTAGTAGCATAAATATTCTAGTTGTTAACTGATCACTATACATCCTCTCTCTATGGAGACGATATTTCACATGTTTTGAATAGAACATGCTATATGTAGCATATAAGGTCCAGACAGTAGATAGACTTTAGTGTTGAAATTATCTGAATGAACGTGTATCTTTGTGATCAGAGCGTGGAGTGATATCACTGCTTGGGAAGAGTTGAATGCAGTCAGAGCTGAAGTAATAACTCATAATCTAATGGGTAATAGTCTGAAATCTTAAAATACTTTTATGCAAAAGAAAATATATTGAAGGAAGGAAAAGGTCTGATTACGGATGGTTATCATGGATAATAATATTTTAATGAAACCACTGGTGAGTTTGTCTGCTCTCTTTTTCGATAGGTCGAGAAAATTACGTTTATTAACAACAAAACATCTCTGGGATGTAATAATAACTGCTCAGAGTATTTTTCACTTGTTGTTGCTTTATTGTTCGTTTTCTATTTCATTTGTTGTTTCCTTGCTTTTTTTCGTTGCTAAAGTTATTATCGACTTCTTGCACTTCTTGAAGTGTTCCTAGCATTTAACTTTAAGGGGTTTCTGGTTAGGCTGAGTTTTCCATTTCAAAAAAGTCATAGCTGACGACGAAAATATACAAGTATCTGATTTTGCTTTTTACAAACAAATGCCGCTTTTCCGGCTTAGAAATTTTTGGTTAAGGTTTTGTATGTAAGCTGGTATCTCAGTACCCACTAACGAGAATGAATTGAAACTTCACACACTTGTTAACTGTCATGATCTAATATGCAATGCACATATTCCATAACTCTACTCTACATTTTTACAAAATTGTGCCCCTTTTTGGTATCTCAGTACCCACTAACTGGAATGGATTGAAATTTCACACACTTGTCCGCTGTCAAGAGCTGATATGCATCTGTTTTGCATTTTTACAAAATTATGCCTCTTTCACGACATATATATATTCATTCAGTTGACAAGGCTGATAGCTATTGAATAATTCATACATGTTTATCCTTTGTTGTATGTATTAATATCATACTTGTCATGTAATTGTACATTTTATGTTGAAGTCTGTCTATACTAACCCTAACCCTACTATATTTCTATACTATACTGTACTGTACTGTACTGTACTGTACAGTACTATTTAGCTACCTATCTATCTAGCTAGCTCTGACAGTTCTTTGCAGCTAGCTAGCTCTGATAGCTCTTGTTGTTGATGATATCTTTTGAGCATTTTGTTTCTCGAAATGTAACGGCTATGGCATGGTAGGATATTTTAACATAGTGTCATCCACATTATATCGCCGAACCAGGACGTCATGAAATAATAGACAAGTCTATTAATTAGTATATTTCCTTATTGGTTCGTTCTTAGAAACACTAGATCTTTATAAACGTTCGATAGAAAATATAACAAAATATGACAACCATATCAAAATAAATCTGCTTGCACAGCCATTCCTTGATAACGTTAGGTTTGGTAATCTGGATCAGTTTTTCTAGGCTTGATTACTTGGATCAGATGTTCCATGTTTAGTTTAAACATATTTATTCCCAAATAGTAAACATATACATTGATACATAGTCATACATTAAATATAACAACTCAGGAAAGGATAAGAATGGAAGACAAGTCTTACATAATTCTCCTCCTTCCATGTTTTATATAGACAATTGTTCTGTATTTTAGTACTTTGTTTTCACATTCAGCAAAAGACGAAACTCGGGAAGAATACTCTGTTCCTGTAAATAATCTTGTCATGTCGTTTTCTCCCAAAATAGGATACGATGTGTATGTAGGTGTAAGAACTCGGCTTATCAGTCAGTACAATTAGTAATACCTAAAAATAAAGTTTGCTTCATTCCTAATAACTTAAGATATTTTACATGGAATTATATATCAGTTTGCCAGATCTGAGGAAAATATTTTCATTGTTCATACAGCTTTTTAAACAGTCTGATTATAACCTGGTACACCCCTATATATCTGCAATACACAATTATTTACTGCGTGGCTCTATTATCATAAAAGATAATAGGTAAGGGTAGATTTCTCGGAAGCACAAAGCATCAAAATCTCAGCCCCAGAGCCACGCATTTGCAAACAACAAAAAGAAGCTGTAATGGAAAAATATTTCAGACGGGTTGCTTTTTACATATTAATTCATGCTAAATATTGATGGAGGGGAAGGAAACCAAACAAAAAATTCTCAAAATGATCAGTAATATTTGCACACAATACTGTTGTTATTATTATTTTGACATTTTCAGCTTACATTTAATACATCTGATAAGACAGTCATACATTTCAACCAACCTGCTATCAAAGTAAATCATACTAATAATGACATATAGCACGTACATTATTATTACAGATTTGTTGAAATGATTAAACAGCTGAAAGCAATTAGTGGTCAGTTTCTCTAACATTCAATCTGAGAAAACATAATTGCATTGCGAATTGTCTTCAATACAGCTGATATTGCTGTTATGTCACATTTTTCTAATATACTGGTAATTATGCCACAATGTATAATACACCGCTAACTGGGTATTTTCCCTAATTGATACATGTGTATTCAGACGACTAATTTGACCAAACAGATGTCAGTCCATTAGTATAACAATCCATAAGATACCATTATATCGTTAAAACGATGTTTTCAGCTATGGTATGTAAGTATGTGAACCTGTTACGGTCTTTATCAGATTTTACGAAATATTTTACACTTGCATCTGTTTTTACAATACTGCTAATGAATATTATGCTATGCTACACAATTATAAGACTTTAATAAATACAATTAAAGTTTTTGAATATTTTAAGGAAAACGCAATTCAAACGGAAAATACATTCTACATAGGTGTTCCGAATCAGTCTTAAATTCGGATCACTCTGACGTTTCACAGCTGATGACAACACATACTCTGACAATTTGTTGAAAACAGTTAATTTTATAAACTTTAACTATCTGTGGGATGACAAAACAACAGCTTATAACATTTTACCTATTTTAAGCAAACAACACGCCATTTAAGAAAGTCATAGTCGACTCGTAGTGCTATTTTGCCCTCTTCTCATAAAGACGGTTACTTTATTGTGCAATAAAACAAGCAAATAAATAATACATGGCCATGAAGTACATTATACAGCTATAACACTATATGTAAATCTTAAGTAGGTAACAACAGTCACTGAAAACCAAGTATTTCGAATAATCAAACTTCCTTTAGCTCTGTTCTAAACCACATAGCTATTTATTCATAACTTCTCATAGAAATCTCTTTTATTACAATTAAATTTTATCAATTTTACCCAGTCATTTGAAACGTTTAAAACTCCTATAAGTAGCTAGCATGCAACTTTTTGTTACAATCAATACTGGTCTTATGATGCATTGCTGAAAATATGAGTAAAATGTTATTTATGGTCTTATTCTTTATTTAAACTTATCATGTTTATATCTGATTTAAACAAGTAGCATTCCGAAGCCTATTTTACTTAACTAATATGAATAACAGCAAAAGTGATTCGGAACACCGTGGAAATTAGTTCATGGATTTCAGAAAAAATTAAATATTTTGCAAAGTGAGTGATTTTTTTTATAAATTAGGTAAATTTCTTTTCATTGCAATTGTCTACTCGTAAATACATTGTATATAAAAACAAAGTTCATGTTAAAGTCAAATCTTTTATTTTCTAAAAATCGGTTTAGAATACCGGAGTACATTGTATGTTTTAACAAACGTTGTAACATCCTTTTGTTTGTAAGGAAATACTTATATCTCTGAATTTGTAACATGACTTCGAATACAATCTTTCCTATTATGAATCTCAATATAAACAATGAATTCTAATGGTAGATGAACGAAATAATTGGCAATTGATTTTTAAGATATTTATATAAAAATTATAAGTCTGAAACACATAAACTGTTACATTATGTTCCATACATCACTGCACAGCAGTGTTTCAGCATGCTATCATACAGAGCAATTGATCCGTTTTGAGGTCCGATTAATAGCAAAAAAAACCTGACTACATAGCTGATACCCGGTATACAACTTTTACTTCTCTTTTTAATAACATTTTTCGAGAAATGCCATGCCATCCAATAATTCCTTTTGATAGTTCACGCTTATTAGTATTGTAATTAGTTTCCGATTTGATATAGTAACATTTAATAGATTTAAGGATACCTGTCATCACCTTCAGTAAGTCAAATTTATTTTCTGTAACTGTCGTAACAATTATAATAACAGGAAATCGGACTATGAAGATATGACGATTACTGCTATCTATCATTATGTCTCCCACCACATAGTGGGGTGGGAGACATATTGATTTACTCCAGTCTCTGTCTGTGTCTGTGTGTGTGTGTGTGTGTGTGTGTGTGTGTGTGTTTCTGTCTGTCACAAAGCTTGTCCGCACTCTAAGTCGAACATTTCTCATCCGATTTTCACCAAACTTGAACAAAATGTGTTTGACCATATGACCTCGGCCAAGTTTGATAATTAGCCAAATCGGTCCAGGCGTCTTGGAGTTATGACCCTTGAATAACCAAAAATTGGTCTTTTTACTCTTGTCCGCACTCTAATTCGAATACTTCTCATCCAATCTTCACCAAACTTAAACAAAATGTGTTTAACCATGAGACCTCGGCCAAGTTTGATAACTAGCCAAATCGGTCCAGGCATTTTGGAGTTACGGCGCTTGAATTATCGAAAAAATGGCCTTTTTACTCGTGTCCGCACTCTTAATCAAACATTTCTCATCCGATCTTCACCAAACTTTAACAAAATATGTTTGACCATGAGACCTTGGCCAAGTTCGATAAATAGCCAAATCGGTCCAGGCATTTTTGAGTTACGGCCCTTGAATTATCGAAAAATCGGCCTCTTTACTCTTGTCCGCACTCTAAGTCGAACATTTCTCGTCCGATCTTCACCAAACTTGAACAAAATGTGTTTGACCATAAGACATCGGCCAAGTTAGATAACAAGCCAAATCAGTCCAGGCATTTTAGAGTTACGGCCCTTGAATTATCGAAAAATTGGCCTTTTTACTTATGTCCGCACTCTTAATCAAACATTTCTCATCCGATCTTCACCAAACTTGAACAAAATGTGTTTGACCATGACGATAAATAGCCAAATTGGACCATGCATTTTGGAGTTACGGCCCTTGAATTATCGAAAAATCGTCCTTTTTACTCTTGTCCGCACAATAAGTCGAACATTTCTCATCCGATCTTCACCAAACTTGAACAAAATGTGTTTGACCATGAGACCTCGGCCAAGTTCGATAACTAGCCAAATCGGTCCAGGCATTTTAGAGTTACGGCCCTTGAATTACCGAAAAAACTCCGTCTGTTTACTCTTATCCGCTTTCTAAGTCGAACATTTCTCAGGCGATCTTCACCAAACTTGAACAAAATGTGTTTGGCCATAAGACCTTACCCAAGTTCGATAACTAGCCAAATCCGCCCAGGCACTTTTGATTTATGGCCCTTGAATTACTGATTGGATCCACTCATCCAGACCATCTAATTGGATCCACTCATCTAAAACATCTAGAGAAACTAACATTTTTCATAGGGGCAGTTGTGGGAGACATGCGATTTTCTCAAAAGCATCTCTAGTATTCTAATTATGTTTCATAAAACATATCTATGACCAATATGCCATAGAGATACATTGATTAAGACATACATTAACAAATATGTTTAAGATTTTATAAGTGCGTGATAAATACTGTATTTAACGCCAGTGTTAAAAGCTGTATGTCAATGGATCATTATAGATTTTAATTTTGGATTTAATGCATTTAAATTTTGCAGAAGCAATATGAATATTGTCTGTTGATACATGATGTAAATACCGAAAAGAAGAAAAGCCGTTAACAATGAAACTGATACAGAAATCGATATTAAATCTTCTGTCCGTTATAGGAAAACATCTGCCCTACTACACTGACACTGTCCGGTAAAGACGCACATGGGCATAACCTTATCATGGGAACTAAGTCGTAGAGTTGTTGTTGTAGGTTCATGTTTTATGAAGATCCATCAGACCTTTCGACAATAGGATTGCGGAAATATCACCTCGCATGTCCGAAAACAAGTCTGTTCAACTTCTGTAAAGTATAAGCCAAAAGTCTAAAAGGGACACTGTTCTTGGTCAGTGCACATAAACGATAGTGAAACGGAGCCAGTTGATGCAGACAATATCAAGGAGGCAAGCAATACTCCATTACAAAGCCAGTTGTAGCCGCTGGGTGGCGTGGAAGTGATATTGCCCCTCCCCTCCCACACCACAAGTCAGGACACTGACGGTGGAATTTCTGTACGACTTCTGTCGTCAGACGCACCAGGGGGCTAAGGAAGGGATGATAATCTACTCCAGTCATTCTTTTATATCGTGCTTTGATGTCCACACCGTTCGACATTTGTATATTTAAACTTTGATAAACTGTAAATTCGGCGGTTCCATTTCTTGCAATACTTACAAAATCACAGTAAAACTACAATAACAACATTGAACAAAGGTGGGGACTGGTCTTGTAAAAGGAAAATAAGGACATGTACTTCATCGATCAAATTATCACGTCACTCCTGAGCAGGGAACGTTCTTGAAAATTGAACGAAATGTCTCTCCATAATACAGTAGTATTTGGTTTAACGGTTTTATAAATGTCATAAAGTTGTTAAAGCGGTTCCTCTATTAACTTTTATTGATCATGTCTAATCACTATTTATTAATTTTGCATTGGTACCTATTTCTGATCTTATGTTATTCCGCCAAATGCAATAGTTGATGGTATTCTTCGATTTGCGTACAAGAATGACCAGATTCACTGTAGTAAATGATAACAGATTAACAGTCCACTCTGTAAAGACGTGCACATATTAATTATGACTATAAATATTTTATAACCTATTTGATACGGAATAAAATGTTTATTGCGTGTAAGGGGCAGAAAATTGATACACTGTAGTGACAAACTTGCCTGTTGCATATAATATCAAGGAATGGAATGGCTGAGAGCTGAGTTATAACTCATAATTACGTGTACCGGATACTATTTAAAGAAACCTGCATGGGATAAAAAATTAATAGTCTTCTGTTTTTGGAATGACGGATAATAAGAACAAAATGAAGCCGTCAGTAAGTTAATTATTGATTTAATTTATATTATTATCAAATAGGCATTAAGTGTTAATTAGCGTTTAGTAATTACGTTATATCTGACATACAAAATCTAAAATGTATCTGCTAAGTACTACTTTGGGATGTGTGTTTGTGTGTGTGCGCGCGCGCGAATGTGTGTGTTTGTTTTGTTTTTATAATACCATTCTATTTCATTTTCTGTTTTATTTACTGTTGTTTGTATGGGTTTATTATGCTTCATGCACATTGTTGCATTGTTTTTACGGGTTTTGTTTTTGTTCGTTCGTATTTATTTTGGTTTTTGTTGGAAGGAACAATAAGGGATATTTTTTTCAAGGAAAAGCAAAATGGATGTCTAAAATGCTTTTATTTGTTTAGTATCGGCATAAACGCAATATGTGATTGACCGCATCTATAATAAATGTCGTATTCGTACTTTTTCTTTGGGCTCTTTATATAAATAAGAAAATGTATACTAGCGGAAAAAAGAAACTGTGCATGTGTAAAATGTTCATGTTTCGCTCAATTTTATAAATTAAAGCTTGAAACTTTACACAGGTAAGCTGTGTACCCTCTCGGTCATTTACACTGGTCAGTGCATGAGATGCATGGGTAGTTTGTCTGTCTGGCCAATGTCTTCGTTTTCACGGTTTGTTCGGGCAGCAGTCAATCGCAAACACGTTTGTCGCCTAAACCTGTGTAAAAGCATAGTCTTGATACCTGTAAGACACAAAACCAGGATAACTTTGAAAAACGTCTTTGATACGCCATGCCAAGGTTGAATAAAACTGACAGATGCCGCACCGTAGGCATGATAGAAGCTGGTGTACGTCATACCGACGTTGCCAGACAATTTGGTGTGCACCGAAATACTGCAGACGCCTTGTGGAGACGGTACCAACAGTTTGGGACCACCAGAGACCGGCCTCGATCAGGACGTCCACGCATAACGTCTAATCGCCAGGATACGTACATCCGGGTGGTTCATCTCCGTGAACGACTCAGAACTGCTACTTTGACGGCTAGAAGTCTTCCTGGCCTTAAAAGAATTAGTCTCCGAACGGTACGTAATCGATTGCATGAACGAGGCATACGTCCACGACGTCCAGCCATACGTCCTGTTCTCCAGCAACGTCATCGTGTAGAACGTTTTGCATGGTGTAGACGACACATACACTTCACGCAACAGGACTGGGCACATGTTTTATTCACGGATGAGTTCAGGTTTCATCTCGACAGCAGCGATGGTCGTTCTAGAGTGTACCGTCGTGTAGGTGAACGTTTCCATGACAGTTGTGTGATTCAACGACGTCCATTCGGCGGAGGTAGTGTCATGGTGTGGGTGGCATCTCATCCCGTGGCAGAACAGCTCTTGTGGTTGTGGACGGCACACTTACAGGCATCAGATACCGTGACGAAATCATACGACCTCACGTCCTTCCATTTGTGCAGCAACGTAACGCCACGCTGCAACAGGATAACGCTCGCCGGCACGTCGCGCCGGTCGTCACCGACTTCTTGATCCAGAACAATATGAATGTGCTGCCCTGGCCTGCAATGTCACCGGATTTGTCGCCTATAGAACACGTGTGGGATGAGATGCAGCGTCGCTTACGTGGCCTCCAAAATCAGCCGTTGACGTTACCTGACCTGTCACGTGCGCTTGTGAGAATCTGGAATGGTATTCCCCAGGCATTTTTCAGCACACTTGTTGCATCAATGAGGCGTCGTTGCCAAGCATGCATCGATTCCAATGGTGGACATACAATGCATTGATGAGCTGAACTTTGTTTAGAGAACGTCTCTGAAAACTGATCTCTATCCAAGACGCTGCTGATGCAATAGCCTTATCAACTGAGCTGGTGTTAAATAAAGGTCAGATAAAACCCTGTTGAATTTTTTTTTGCGATTTCTTATATACCTCCTAAGTTATAGCATAAATTATTATACCCATGCACAGTTTCTTTTTTCTGCTAGTATATATTAACGTGACGTGTGTAGGCATAGAATCATAATTACATTCATTATTTTTCTATCAAGCACACCCGGTGCAATTGGCAGAGAAATTGTCGTTAAAGTACACGATGAACATTTCGTTAATATAATTCTTGTATATTGATAAACTTTCAAAAATGTGACTGACATTCAACTTTACTATTATCTAGAAATACTACTTGTTATATATATAGAATTGTTAAAAAGCTGATGTGAAACATTACTCCTTACATATACATGTGTCTTCTACTCCTTATATATACTCCTACAATTTCCTGTTCTTTCTCCTTTTGTGTCAATACAATTGTGTAAATGTCTTTTTATCATTGTTAACAAAAAGCTCATGTTTTGCGGGACATTAGACTATGAATACTGAAAAATCTGTAAGAAAGAAACAGTTAGGTAGCATACTGTATGAAATAATGGAGGATAAATATGAAAAGAGTGGAAATAAAAGCTATGGATTATATAAAAGTTTAATGTTTCTTTTCTGTGTTGTAGAAAAAAGGTAAAATTAAAAGATTGTAAAAACACTCTACAACGGAAGTCTGTAGGAAGTAAAATATAGGAAATATGCATAATGCCTTATGAAAAAAAGCGTAGTTGTTCAAAAACTGTTCACAATAAACAATATCAATACTCTAAGTATCATATAATATATATAAGGTTACGGAAACATGCATAATATATCTTGAAAAGCACATTTTCCTAGCTTTTTACAGGAGTAATTAACTCCTGAAAGCCATCGATGTTTAAAGACATACAAATATACTGAAAATAGTAAAATGTCATATGATTTGTAATTATCTTACTTTACATGATGTTTATCTCCACCTCAAATAACTTTCAACAATAAATTTTGCAACTTTACGAGGATATTTATTTATATAAAAAAAACATTTTCACTCAATACAGTAAAGCTACCATGCATTAATTGATCACTGAGCATTTCAATTCTTTTATCCATTTAGAATGCACATTCAATCAGAAAAAGACTGACAAGATTTACTAAGTCTCCTATGAAGTTCTTAAGTCTATGAACGTTCTCAAGTGTACCGCCGAAATTCGATTCTAAGGTGCAAACTGAGAGGGCAAGAACGTTCAAATTTTCTCAAATTAAGAAGTATGAAATCCTCAGTCTTAAAAGTGTTCTTAAATTTAGAACATATCTTTTTATTTAGATGCATTCGGTAAACTGTCCCTTCTTGTTTTCCTAAAGGGATAGCTCAGCTTTTCTTAAATGTGGGTTGAACGTTTATATCAAATTTAATGAAAATGTCTTAAAGCTCACTACATCACTACATTAATTATTAAGACTTTTAGTCATTTAGCTACACGGTGGTCATTAAAGTTCATAGATCCTTTCCAGTAAAGAATCCACTGACGAGAATTGCTGGGAAGCCGTCCAGTATCACCATTGACAAATATCAGGGACGCAAATCTATGTACGCATAGAAGACACCGCATTGCTCTGAGCTGAATGTTATCGGTAGCCTGAAATTTGCGGCATAACTCCTGGCCAGTAGTCCAGAATGGGAGTAACAATTTTTCAATGGTGTTCAAACAAATATCCGTTAAATTATGAACATAGGAAATGATCTTTCCCAGTGCTCGACCAATGCCTTTGTCTAGAATCTCTACTTTTACAGGAGAAATCAGATTAATGATGAAACTATCATCCAAGTAATTTTATGTTTTAACAATTTCTGAAATTATTACACCAAGGGTAAATATTTGTTCGAATTCTGAAATGATAACTTTTCTGAGGTACATACATTTGGATTTGTCATCATTTAAGGACACAATATTTATTATAGTCATGTAGAGTATTTAACATGTTTTTGCATATGGAAACTTATGGAAACTTTCGTCCATTCTCGGTCAAACCCGATGCCAAAGTAATTTCTTTCTTTACAAGATCATTGATAAAGATGGAGAAAATTTTCGACGATGACCGAAACGCTGTCCACATGTAATAGAATCACATCAGTTTATTGTTAGTTTTTATACATGAAGCTTGCCTTAAGAGCATGGTACATTTTTCTGTCGACACTAGAAGCTTGTAGTCAAACCTGTATTAAGCAGTCGGACAAGGGAGCGATTCGGGCAGGCTGATTAAGACGGGTGGTTTCTTAACAACAAGTAGAAATTAGAACAATAAGTTGAATTGGGAAGTTAGCTAAACGACTGCTTAGAACAAGTGGCTGCTTAAAACAGTGGCCACTGAAGCATGTTCAATTGTATACCTGATGTTTGTATTTGTATTTGAAAAATCATGTACATTTAAATGTCAAATTATTTTTTTATGCGATACAATATTAATTTCACTTTTGACCAAACAAAAATACCTATGATGATTAATGAATATCAATATTTTGAATTAACATTTAGATTTTGTGAAGTGGTGGTCGTTTATTCCAACTATTTATGCAAGCCATCCTCATTTGTCAGTGACATAAATACATTTACAAATGTCATAAACAACATAATCTATAATAATATCCTGTGTTTGTTTATGAGTTGGTTTATATGCTTTGATTAGACCAGTGTCACAGTTTTGAGACACAACACAGTTTTGAGACACAACACTAATCGATTTTTGTTTTTACTTATTATCCCACACGTAAACAATAATGGATATGTACCAGAACTTATCAGTTTGTAATGTGTATATGCATAAAATGTGTTAACTAGATTTGGTTGTATTATTTCTTTATCTTTGTATTACAGCAATAATGGCTTTAAAATTGATATATTTTATATAAACTGAAGGTAGTGATATCTAATGTAATATTTTCATTGACTACATGTTTCTGGTTTGTATCATATATATAACTTTATTTACACTTTCTTGCACAGTTGGAACACGATATATAGTTGTAGACCTTTCGAAGACGGTGCCCCACTTTGTGCCTTTTCTTGTTGCCGTTTCCTGGTTTTCTTATAAACATATCCAGATCACACTCTGCTGTAGAATTTAAACGTAGCTGTTCTGCTCAGATAGTCCTACTCATCTAAGGTCACATGCTGATCAAAGACCCATTTAAATATGATGTCAGCGTTGAATTGATGCGAAGTGTATTTATATCTTCCTTATCGCGATAATAAAGAAAACTAATGTTTAGAAGCAAACAGTCACAGAATAATGAGTACTTTGCATGTTTTATGCAATGTTAAATTATAGACTTCTATAATGGGTAACGTGTTTCTATGCAGTCTTTGTAAATGATCTACAAATTAATTAAAACGTTGTATATTTACCATCACTCACAGTGCATTCACACCAGTATTATTCGCATAAAGGGTAACAAGGAAAATTATTAGCAGCTTATCATCATGTGCCTTCATATCTCAAAATAACATGTTATAACTAACATCCCCTAAACAGAGCGTCTGTGAAGGATTTCTTTTCATCTGACACCCGATTCCTGAATAATTCCCTGAAAAAAAATGCATTTCTAGAAATACTTCAAAATGCAACTTACTTTTCAATGCTCATTACTTGTTCAGTTTATTAAATAAATTGAATGTATTAAAGTTTACAGACTAATTTAATGTTTGTTAATGTATTTGGTTTTATACCATGATATTTTTTTAATCTTTGTTTCATATATTTTTTATAATTGAGATGTGACTGACTTACACACTGCTATTACACAAAATAATTATGAAAATGTTAGAGGAACAATCACAAAGTTGACATAGCATTCAGAAGCCTATTTGATTAAATTAATCTCTGTAGGCAGACTGAATAACAGCAATAGTGATTAGGAACACCCTGAAACTGACTCGCAATTGATTGTAGGTCGGGAAAATTTAAAGTAAGCAGCATTTCATAAATCAGACAATGTCTTTTCATTACAAATGTAATGGTCTACCCATAAATATATAAAACCAAAATAGTACATGTTAAAGCATTAGTCCCATTTCTGTTTGCTGAAAATTGGTTCAGAATACCCAAGTATGTATTTGCACTTCCGTTTTCAAGGGACTATTTATATTGGTGTTTGGTAACATCACTGTATCGAAATCAGCTATTATGAAATTTACGTTTCTAAAACTTAATACAAATGCACCTCAAATACAGTCTTCCTTATTATGATTCTTAATGTCTAGTACAACCAATGAATTCTAATAAATGACGGAATTAAATGTCAGTTATGTTTTTAGATATATGTATCGAATTTATTGGTCCGAAATGATCATACATTTGTTCCACACATCAGATAAAGTTTTACTGCTCAGCAGTATTTTAGCATGTTATTATGCTCAGCAATTTATGAGGTCCGAACTACTCAAACCCTAGCTCACTGTGATGCTGTTTTGAACCTCAGTTAAACAAAATACAGATATATCGTTAAATCAATCATCAAACCAATATCTTATGCATGATAATATTCTTTTCACCATTTGACCAGTTCTACATATTTGTGCGATAATTGACAGTGTCCTTCTTTCTGACTCAAGTAATTAGCTTGATAAACGACTTGTCACATAATGGCAAACACATAAAATGTCTGCTCTCACAGTACACTAATGTGATACATCAAGATGGTCGATAAGGACAGTTCGCGTAAATGAAACCGAACGATTCGATTAGAGTGATACGTTTCTTTCTCATCTGGTTTGCGACAAATCTATGACAATACATCAGAAAAATATAATCACAGCCTAATTCAAATATATTTTAGTACAACTGGAACGGTCAACGTCCAATCAATAACGTCTTGTTACCTGGCCTCTTATTCTCGTAAGTGAAAAGAATTCTAGGTTTCGCAGTTTTTGAAAACTTGTGATCACTTATTAGCAGGTTTATTTACTGCCATTAAATACTTGCAAATGTTAAATGTTACAGGTACCTTCATCATTTGAATGTTGTTTCGAGCTAGCTGAAATTAAACCATGCCTTTTTTTCCTTTTTTTTTTCATTCTCTGAAACTGATTCAAAAAGCGATTCTATGACAATACAAGTTATAACCTGTCGTAAAAATATAGTCGCAGAAACAATATTGTAAGAAAACTGATTTTACCAGCAGATATTTATGAAACCCATCTGCTGTTTTGTAATGTATAAGCTTTAACGTCAGCTTTTTATAAGCGTAAAAATGCATTACTGCAGTAATGAAAAAGTGTACTCAAGTACGGATGGTATTTACATTATAATTGTGTGCAGGGAAACTAAGTACACCTGTGCTATCTTATACTCAGTCATCAAATGTCTACATCAGTTCCCATGTATTTTCTAATAATTTTAAATATTTTTCACTTATATATTTGTACCTTGTATACATCTTATTTCCATTTGTTTCCATTTGAATAATGTTGTTTTTTTTCGGATATATAGGACTATCTACAGGAGGAATTAAAAATGTTTCATTTTTCTTTGCTTGCTTTTCTTACTTTATAAAATAAGAATATCTGTCGATACATAGAGTTGTCCCATTTGAGTTACTGCACATGTGTGTTGAGTATGTGATTACCTTAGTGAGAAACCAAATGTTGTTGATGAATTCAAATTTGCCTCTCTTATTGAGCAGCTAGCTTTTGCTTCATATAAGGATTGAGACATCCGTGGCCGAGTGGTTAAGTTGGCTGACTTCGGTAAGTCAAGTTTATTTTCTGTGATTAAATAACAGTTATCCGAAAATGGACGATTTTCTTTTAATTTATTATGATATATTCGTTTAAACATGACGGATTTGAATACTGTATCATATTTTAATCACGATCTTTTACCGAAATGCAATAGAGATACATTGATTAAGGCATGCATAATCGATTATACTTAATGTTTAATAATTTCATAATACCTTTTAAGCCTATTAAACAAGGGTTCAGTTTTTTTTTTTTTTTTTTTTGATTAAATGCAACTAAAATTTGCAGAAGTACTATAAAAAAGTAAGTCGGAAAAAGGAAAGGCATATAACAATGAGATAGATACTGAAAGCGATATTAAATCTGAAACGAAGGTGACAAGGAACCAATGGTTTCAGACAATACAATAAAGGCAGACAAATTACCCTTCCAAAGCAGTTGTATCTATTCGCTGGCGTGGAGGGAATGTTGCCTCCCACACTCTGTTAAGCGTAGGGATATGGAAGCATGGTGGCTTCAGTTTCGAAATTTACTTGTAAACAGTCCTTTTTTCTAACTAAACGGTCACTCTTTGAACCTCTCCCTCTTGTTTCTATCAGCACACCGATGGCAGACCTTCGGTGTATTCATGACGTGCACGCACCTCATGGATGGAGAAGAAATGATACAATACTCCAATCATTCATTTATATCTGCATCGAAGGCTGCACTGTTCAATATTTATTGTCGACATTTACACGTTGATATGTTACATGTCACGGTATAGATCTTGAATATTAAAGCGGGGAGAAAATATGTAGGCGGCTGGGTAGCATATCGGAACGGTATTCCACGGCCCCAGGCTTGAGTTCCGGTCTGGTCGCACATTTTTCTATCCCTGTGACATACAGATTAGGCGGATACATCTGTTTCGCAAAACTTACAACATCACATTTTTTTGCTATACAACTGTAGCAACATTGAACAAAGATGAGGAATGTTGCATTTCATCGATCAAATTATCACTTCACCACTCCAGCGAACGGTCTTGAAAATTGAACGAAATGTCTCTTCATATTACAGCAGGACTGGTGTTTTATAAGTTGTTGAAGGGGTTCCTGGATTAACTTTTATTGGTCTTGCCTAATAACTATTCATTAATTTTGCATGTGTACCTATTTCTGACGTTGTGTTTTTCCAATAAATACATTGGCTAGTGTGATTATTCTTCACATGACAACATTTACAGCAATAAGTGATAAAAATTAACAGTCCACTCTGTAAAAACGATATTTCACATATTGGTTTCTAATAATTGTGACTTCTATAAATATTTCATAACCTGTTTAATACGGAATAAAATGTTTATTGCATGTAAGGTGCAGAAAATAGATACACTGCAGTAATGAACTTGCCTGTTACATAATCAGAGCGCGGAATGACACTGCAACTGAAGTTAAGAGCGAGTTAAGTTATAACAAATAGTTGTGTGTAACACATATAATGTCTTAACTGAATGAGATAAAAAATAATAGTATTTTTTGGAATGACGGATAATAAACACACAATGAGGACACCGGTAAGTTAACTGTTGATTTAATTTATTCCGTTTATAGGCATTGAAGTGTTTACATGTACTAGATTTTAGTAGTACGTTATATATGATATACAATGGTATCTGCAGTTTTATCCTTGCGTGACCTTTTTGTGTGTGTGAGGGGTTTTTTCTTGTTGTTGTTTGTATGGGCTTATAATTGTGCTTCTTCTTAATATATTTTTTTCGTTCTTTCATTCTTTTTTCAAGGTAAGGAAAAATGGATGTCTAAAATACTATTATTTTATCAGTATCAGCATAAATGCAATATGTGATTGACCGCATCTAAATTAACTGTAGTATTTGTGTGTTTTTCGTTTGTGTTCACAATATAAGAAAATGTACATCAACGTGATCACTTTGAGCATAAAGATAATATGCATTATGCCACATGACGAGAGCTTTTGAATTACTGTTCGAAAACTATTTACAATAAACGCAATCATTACTCTCAGAATCATCAGAAGCATACATAATACATAAGACTACCGAAACATGCATGACGTTCGTCTTAAACGGAAAGTGATTGACAAACTTTACAAAGTTTCTCCCATGGGCGCTTTCAAATGTACCGTCCAATTTCGATTCTAAGGAGCCAAATCCCACATTAAATTGAGAAAGTATAGAATGTTCATATTTTCTTAAATTAAGGAACATGATTGTAATCCTCAGCCTTAAACTTAAGAATATGTCCTCAGTTTGTAAACATTCGTACACTGTCACTCTGTGTATTCCTAAAGTAAACGTTCAGCTTTTCATTAAATATTGGTCTTGTTTTCGTTGTGAACATTTATATCAAATTTGATAAAAACGTCTTTTAGCTCACTACATCAATTATTAAGACCGTTTTAATAGGCTAAGTTGAAGTCGCATTTGGCTATATGGTGGTCATTTAAATTTATAGAATCTGTCCAGTAAAAATTAATGTTACTTCACTGACAGGAGTTGCTGGGAAGCCATCCAGTATCGCCATTAACAGCCACCAAGAGCACAAGCCAATTTACGCCAAAAAGATACCAATTTGCTCTTAGTTGACTGTTATTGATAGTCTGGTATTTGCGGCATTCAAACCCCTGGTCAGTTGTCCAGAATTTTGGAAACAATTTTCAATTGTTTTCAAACCAGTATCCGTTAGTTTATTCTAATTTATTCTAGGTCGATCGTGAAGCAAATTCTGCAACTTTTATCAATCACTTTCGCCACAACTTTCCTGACAGAATGCATCTCTACGAGGGTATGAGAGAAGAAAAGCCAGGTTCTCTTTAAATGTTGAGAGTCAAGGGAGCTACTGGTACCATGTTTACGTCAATGGCATGACCGGGGAACCCATGACCTCCCGCACTTGAAGCGGACGCTCTACCAAAGGGCTATCAGTGCGGTTACTATATTTGTAAAATTATGAACCTTGGAAATGAACAATCCAGGTGCTCGACCCTTGCCGTTGTCTAAAAACCCTGCTTTAGAGGAGAAATTAGATTTATGATGAATATTAGCACACAAGTAATTGTTTGTATGTCTTAACAATTTCTGAAAATACTATGCCCCAACGATAACTTGATATTTACAAACATGACTATAAATAGATTTAAATGGAACAAAGGGAATTCAGCATTTTTTCTAGCATGTTACAATCTAAATATTTCTAGATTTTGTTCCAATTACAAATTAGCTCAGTGGTAAAGCATACTGTCCATGTTCAGCAGATCTTTTGCCGTGTGGGTTCGAAACTCAGCATTGAGAATTAATTTTTATTTCACTTTTGCATAAAAATTAAGTTTCCTTCTTGAGCTCTGTGACAATACGACAGAGAGGTATCTAAAGCCGATATGGCAGATCAAAGTAGTTTATTATATATCAAAGATGATATTTATTAAATGCATGCACTCAAACCATGCAAATAATGAAAATACTATTGTGTTATATAAAAACATATATACAAATTCAAACCATCAAAAAAAGACACAAAAATAATGAAACAAAAATGAAAACGAATAGAAAAAAAAACAAATCTGAAAAAAAAACTAATGAAGATTCGAACCCACAAAACGAGTTGCTTATATCCAATTGTTGTTGCAGTTTATCCAACTGAGCTATGTTGCCACATGCATAGTGACTATTTAAAATGAAAGAAATACTAATATTTAATTGTCTAGTAATGGGT
Source organism: Mercenaria mercenaria (assembly GCF_021730395.1). Classification (NCBI taxonomy): domain Eukaryota; kingdom Metazoa; phylum Mollusca; class Bivalvia; order Venerida; family Veneridae; genus Mercenaria; species Mercenaria mercenaria. The sequence continues at coordinate 133,423 of NC_069377.1, read as the reverse complement.
AAACATTATGAATTATTATTTCATCAGTTATCATGAAATAGACTCGTCCTCGCGTTTCGGCAGGAATCATGTTATCATTGGGGATTAGTACATGTATTACACAAAGTGTAAATATATATTCGGTTTTTGAAATGATATATTTTCTGAGGTATATACTCTTGGGTTTGTTAGCATTTAAGGACACAACAACATTTACAATAGTCGTTTAGAGCAATTTACATTCCTTTGTAAATCGTCTTCGATTTTGGCAAACATCAGAATGTCATCCGCATAAAACAATATAGACACTTTTCTTCCTTCTGTGTAAAACCCGAGGCCAAGGTCATTATTTTCTTTTACAAGATCATTGAGACGGAGAAAATTGTCTGCGATTGCCTAAACGCTGTTCACATGTAATGAAATCACATTAGGTTAGTTTTTATACAAGGACACGAGTGCTAATGGATGCTCATAAGAGTTAGGTATATTTTCCTGTCGACACTATTCAATAGAAGCTTGTAGTCAAACCTGTATAAGAAGCCAGACAAGGAGTAAAACAAGTCAAAAGTTTTTCCGCCGCCAGAAATGTATATTCGGATCACTCATAATGAATGTCAATTTTTATTTTGCACGAGCAATGTTTTGTGGGCTAATGATCTCAAAAACAATTGGGGTCATTACAGGTCATGGCAATCTAAATATATTAAATTATATCCTAAAAAAATCTTATATCTATAGTTTATGCAAACTAACCACACTTTCCTAACCAGAATCCTAACAGATGTAATGTAAACACATTTCCATTTACTCAACAAACTTTACATATCTTAATCAAAGGTTATCATCTCACTGAACAGCTGATTATTTGTTTACATGTTATGTACGCAGATATTGATGACGTCATATCCATCAATCCGTTGTTACAATTTAATATAAACAAAACGCATTATTCTACAAATCTCCGAAAATCGTGGTAATCCTACATTACAACCAATTATAAAGTTCTTGTATCTAAGCTAAATGTACCACATGAAAGGCGAAAATTGTAAAAATAAAAATGTAAACAAAAGGATTGTGTGAACTAGATCACAGCCACTGAAAGCGAAAGTTGAAGATGGTCGTAACTTACGGTGTGTAACGAAGATGGGCGAAACGTGTCACGTGACCCAAGTTTATTTCTTATTTTTTTAAAAAAGATAAAATATATATACATAAATATAATATTTTATCATTTAAATAAAGTATTAACGTATCACACATGTACGAATAAAACAATCTGTACAGTATCGAAAACCTGTCACGTGACTTGCTTCATGTCCCACACGCGAAAAAATTTTAGCATACCAATAAATCCACCGCCTCCTGGCGGCGGGTAATAAGCTGGCTGATTACGGTAAGATTGCTTCATACAGTCACTGTGGTTACTGAGGCATGTTCAACTAGCATACCTGACAACTAAATCAAAACACTTCCGAATGTTAAAATACGTTCTGAGCACAGAAGATTTGTTAAGGACTCTACTGCTTGAAGCAATATGTTGATACATAACCTTCACAGGACCTGTTTGTACATGTATTTGAAAAATAAAATAAATGTCAAATGATTATTTTATGAAATGCACTGTTATTTTCATATTTTACGAGAAGAAAATGCCTATCGTCTTTAACGAATACCAGTACTTAAACTTTACAGTCATTTTGATTATGTTTATTGGAACTAAATTATATTTCGAAAAGCCTTCCTCATCTGTCAGTGACATTAATGCATTAACAACATAATCTATCATAATATCCTGTGTTTGTTTAAGAATTAGTTCATATTTTTCGATTAGACCAATTTTCACGTAAAGTGTCACAGTTTTGAAAAAAACACTCATTATCCCACACGTAAACAATAACGGTTCTTTTCTCGTTTAATGTATAAACATAATGCAGAATCAGGAGAAAGAAATAGCCTCAAAACTGATACGAGTATACATCCTGACTCTTTAAAACGAAATATGAAGTAGTAAGATCTTGTCTTATATTTTCATTACTAATTTGCTACTGTTTAGTAACATATGTATAAACAACATTTTTTAAACTTCCCTGCACGCTTGGGAAACGATAGGGTTTTTGCACAATATAGTGTTAAAAACCTTACCAGTCGACCCGTCCAAGGTTGTGCCCCACTGTGTACCTTTACTTGTTGTCGTTTAAACATCCAGATATTGCGTAGCTGTTCTACTCTATCTTTGTCCTTGCTTTTGTAGAGCAATGATTTAAGAATTGCGACTACCATCTCTGAAAAAAAAAACTGATCTCCATGTGTGATCGTTGGATAAATAGGTACAGATACTTACATCCAATTGTGTATACCTTACTACCCGAAATTATACTCTCCAAAAGATACAGAACGTTTAAGTGATTATTTTCAAACTATGAAAACTTTAATAACAGTTAGTTACCATGAGAAAACGTTTTGCGTAAGCAATAGTCACCCATTTGGTTTTTATGGATATATGAAATTTTCTTCCAACGTGTTCTCGAAATAGCGCCTAGAAAAACATATAAATTTAAACTACTTCGGAGCCGCTTTGGAAATGGACCTGCAGTTTCCATGTGATTTTGTATCCGTACATATAGCTTAACACGTATAAAGATTTCTGTGAAAACGGAAAATATGGAGAAGTTGTCGATTGTCTTACTTAAGAGATAACATAACTGAAACAATTACATTTATAGAAACATGTATTAGTAAACTAGATTATCCTTATTTAGAGTTATTATTTCATAGGACTGACCTGACACAAATATATAAATAAGAATATGGGACGGAGTTCAAGAAGTAGTACAATAATGTTGCTGAATAAGTATATTTTAGTGTTTGTTGAACGTTTTATAGTTATGGTAGTGTTCATCTACTGGCTTTGGTGAAATAGTAAGCCTGTGGTGTTTGGCTAAAGATAGGTGGTGAAATTCACACTTCACAGTTCACACTTAACGTTCCTAATTTTCAGTTACTGATGGAAACAGCGAAGTTTGAATTATGAACTGTGAAATTCTGTTATTTTGTTTCTGAAAATAACCAAATTTCATATTTCTCACTTACTTCGTACTTTGGGTACGCTTAAAAGGTTATATTAGCGCTTCGTAGTTCATTCTTCGTACTTCATATCTCAATGTTCATACTTTAAAATAAACATTTCTTCATACTATAGTACTTCAGCTTTATTCTTAACACAAGCTAAAAACAGAAACAGATATACAGTCTCTATTCTTATTTTGATGACGCCATTATTCTCCCACGTGTTATGAATTTCGATATGTGTAAATATTGTTACTAGATATTGCTAATTTTCTTCAAAAGCGCCCTTTATAATTTCAGCTGAAAGACTTGTAAAATACCTGTTTATAGGATATACAGGTTGTATGATGAGTATTTCTAAAAAGCGCGATGAAGGTGCCTCAAATTGTAAATTCTGATTTCAACTAATCTACAAATGACTTTACTGATTTATTTTTTTTATATTTAATCTATTTCGCGTGAATGATATATAATAAATGTATAATAAATATGAAAGATTCAAAATCCTCTTGTACCTCAGAAAAAATCTGAAGCTGTTATACCAACTGATATATTTTTAATCGCATAAAGAGCTTGTGTAGGGATATAAAGCAAGACTTTCCATCCATATGTGGGCCGGTGGTCTAGTGGTAACACGCTTGACTGTCAATCCAGAGGTCCGGGGTTCGAATCCCGGTCCAGGTACTGGAAATTCCTGAGATGCTCTTGAGTGTCTCCCACCTAACTGGAGGCCTGTACTGATTCTTCCCAGGAAAGACGGCTTCGCGTGCATCGGTGCTATACACCGGATACGTTAAAGAACCAGACTGTCTATTCGCAAAGAGCCAGGCTAAGTTAGCCGGACAGGCCTGTTTCTAAAATAGGATTTCTCTCTATCTGTTCTGGGGGCTTTGTCACACTCTGTCCCTCTGGTCAGATCGCTCTGTGTCTGTACCTTTAGAGGATGAATTTCGCGCCCTGTGCGGCTGCGTTTGCTATATGTAAAGCGCCTTTGAACGTGTTTATCATGAAAGTGGAAACTGTGAAGTATAAAGTATCCTGAAGAAAACAGGATCTGTTTTACAGCTGTAAAACGTCTGTAAAAGACCTGTATTTTGAAATTACAGCTGTAAAAGACTTGTAAGTAAAACTTATGACCAGAAATGCAGTTGAGATTTACAGGTGTAAAACATACAGATATCAAAAATACAGCTGTAAAAAACTGCAGTTGAAAGTTACAGCTGTAAAATGGTCACGTCTCAAAATTACAGATGTAACTTTTTGGAGGGAAACATCAGTATTGTCAGCCATCTTTAATGCAATTTGATGGGATTTAACTGCAATTCACATATACAACATATCGTCTAAAATATTAAACTTTAACCATTTTGGAGTAAATGCAAATGTTTGATTATCTAATATAGTTGTAAAAGAACATGTAAAAGTACATATATTAACTATTTACACTATATTTGAAGCTAATAAATTTAAAAGAAATAATGACAAGATTGTCATATGTTTTTATGACAAAGGAAGTTTATGAATAAGATCTGATGCATAGATCCTACTTTTGATCCCATTCTAGCACTTTGCAGTTGCTATACTATAAACATATTTCATATTGTTCTTTACTTACTATATCATTTATTTTGCCACTTTTGATGTAATTGCTACCCTTTCTGGAGAATTATAATTCATCCTAAAACTTTTTTGTACCTCTGCTTTCGTCCCTTAAAATAATGCCCTCTTTTTCAAAACCTGTAATATTTCTACAGCTGTAACTTCTAAGCTTATTACAGCTGTAACTTTTTCATTTTTACAGCTGTAAAAAAATTACAGCTGTATCTCATTTGCATAATTCGACTTGTATAACAGTCGTTTTATAGCTGTAAATTGAAATCTGCAGTTGTAAAAATCTACAGGTGTAAATTTGAAGTAATTATGACTATAATTTTGAACAAAAATACAGCTCTTTTACAGCTGTAAAATGTCTTACAGGTGGGAACATCCAGTGTTATGCTTTAAGTGTGAACAACGAAGTATGATGTGAGAATTATGAAATGCGAAGTCACCGCAGGGCTTTCGTAGTTTTTTCCAAATATCTGTACAACATTTTTCAGCTAAATATAGTATCTAGGTTAGTGATCTAAATGTAGTTGCAATGATGAGAACAAGGAAAGAAATTCGGTGTAATACCAAGTAAGTGCAAGTTACTCTTAGTTGAATACATCACTGGTAAGTAGATAATATTGATACATCTAGTTTAGATATAATGTAATAGAGAATACAAAATATTAGTAAGATTAATAAGTTGGATTCAATTTACCACAAGAAAAACATTATTATTTATATAATACAAATACGTGTCGCTTATTTTTTGGTATGTTGGTATTTTGAAAGTTATGTTTATTGTTCTGTCTGTAAAATCATTTACTGCTACAATGAATGTGTTCTTTACTGAAATGTACACTCAGTCGAAAACATTTTATTTAATTTCTGTTTTTCACTTTGAAATTGCAGTTATATGTTATACTGTTTCACTTTTAATACTGATTATAATAATTGATCCTTCGACATACAGGTTTTGGCTTTTGCTTTTCACAAGGAGTCACCTGTTTATCTCTGTTATTGGAAAATGATAAACAACCAGACTGGATTATATTCTGACACTTATTTTTACTTTTAAATCAATTTCTTCAACTTCAGCACGCAGATGTCAGACCCACTTGTTATCAATGGTTTCTCTGTTTGAAAAGTTGATCTTATCTGATATCTTCTTGAAATAAATAGCGAGGTGGAAACAGATTAAATAATTTGTTTTCTATAACGTACAGTTCTATAACGTACACAGTTTTGATATTGACTTTAAATATCTTAGGTATATCAAAATTAGTATAAAGCTGAGTTATATAGGTTTACTATATAAAGTAATAAGAGCTAATCTTTTCTTTGTCACGGTATATATCTGAATATGAAATTACCTTACTCTTTCGGTGTAGCTAACAACATTAAAATTTATGAATTCAGCGATCTACCTACTATTTAAGAAATGAAATCTTTTTTTTCGGTGTTCATGCGACATGAACGACACAATAGGATCGCGCTAGTGATTCATGTTTAATGCCGATCCTATTCTGTCGTTCAATTAGCATGGACACCGGGAAAAAAAGTTTCATTTCTTATATTTACGTATAATGCCCATCCGTTTGTACACAAGATTATATTATAAATTGCACATATTTTGTTGCATTTGGCATTAAAATCAGCTTCCCGGCCATTCTGTTTACAAGACGGAACACCTGCGATGTTATCTCCTGACTATACGCGGACATCGTTAAACACTTTAAGCAGCTTAACTTTCGCGCCTTTCCTTTTGCTGTTCAGATCAAATTCAGCACCTTGTGATTGATTATGTCAGATCTATTTATTAAAGTGGGGTTTTATATTTGGACAGTAAATCTTTCCATTATATTTGTTTTAGATTGATAGCGAAGAAAATTAGAATTTTTGTTTCTGTTTTATATTATACAACCTTTATATTTGTTCCACGTTACAATTAGTACTTAGCAAAATGGGTACAAACGCATTTAGTTATATATATTTTTCTCGTTGGTTTGACAAAAACGTTTTTCAGGCTTTGAGTTTTTTAAATACCAATTTTTCCTTGAGACACTTAAATTGATACTTGCGGGCGTGCCTGGGTGTTGCGTGATATATGAACGTATCAAACTTTATCAAAGTTTAGGAGCTAATCAAATACGACTGATATCAACGGATGTGATATATCACCGAATATTCGAAAACTGTCACCAGTTTAATGTAATAAATATGATATTTATCGGTAAAGAGCAGAATATTTCAATGGTTTTGTAACATGATATCTAACTATTTTGACACGGTGTACGGCTGAATATGCTTATATCACCGTGAAATCGTTAACAATAAAATAATGAAATAATTGATATCGTGTTTCTTTAAAATAAAAATGTGATACGGTATTAATAGACCACAACCTATAAACTTTCTCATATCTTAATGTCTTTTTTTAACTCTATCATGCGTCTTCAAATCAAAATTATGCCTAAATGACCATGAAAGTGTCAGCGTTTTATAAACAAATGCCTTTGACAAGACAACTTTAAGACAAACATTATATAGTTTGTTCCGTTTGAAAAAAGCCACAATTTACCTCTATTCAAAATAAACTCGTTTGATAAAGAATTCTAACATAGATTAGATCTGTTTTGATTATGCAAACCATGGACACCGGGAATCTTTTTCTGTCTTTACAAAATGAAGTATGTAGCGGCAGAAGTATAATACAAGAAGGATATAATAATTGGACGCATCTCAGAATAATGTCATGAATAAGATAAAGGTATGTACTAGAACACTTTTTTTGTCTGTCGGTCGTCCGTGCGTATAAATGGAAATACAAGTATCTGTTATTCAAAAACGTATATTTAAAGAATAACTTGTCACACATTTTAACAGTATAGCGCGGAGCTAAACATATCAACTAAATTACCAGTTGTAAGTATAAATTTCACCATGTATTTACGATTATGTACGACTCAAGTGTTTTCTTCCATGCATACATCCAATCAAAGTAGTAAGAATTTTCTAAACACATTCATGTAAAATTGGTTTGAAAAAAATATAAAACTAACGCAGTAGTAGTAGCTTCATTAAGTAATATTTAATAGGCGATGTCTAAAAGAAAAAAAAAACGATCACTCGGTAATTTCAAATTATTCGTTTTCTACTCTTGTTGCCTCCTGTACGGAAACAAAACCTATTACGTGTGATATCCTTTAAACGGTAATGTAACTAGACGATTTTATGATATTAGTTTCTTGAAATCTAGGCTATGGAAAACAGTACAATGCATCGGTTATATAAGTTAAGTAATGTGTCCTACCATACCAACTACATCTAGCTATTTTCGAAACGTTAATATACTAACTTAGTATTTTATTGCATTAGGATGTCATTCTCATATAGTGTGACATCAGCTTTTTAGTCGTCATGTTCAGCATCTTCATATATTTTTCTGTTTGATTAGCAACATTTTTCTGGCTTTTTCATGCAGATAGTTGAAACACGGATATTGTATTTTTTATTTATTTTCTTATGGAATATCAAAACACATTGTGTTATATAGATCTTATAATGTAATTTGTTTGTAAAACGTATATGTATCTGACAATAGACCTACTTAGTCACAATATTTACCAGTTACAGCTCATATTTCAGCTAATTAGACAAACTTTTAAAGTTATTTCTTTTTACTTTACAATTGTATAAACTTTGTGTTTAACCGTGGTGTAATGATATCAAATGATACCTGTGTTGCCTCAGATTAGATCTGAACGTATTTTGAAGTCTAAATATCCTACACCTGATAGGGATGACATTGTTGTTTTTGCCGATAATTACCAACGAGAAAGACAAATAAACTACATTAGCGATAATAATCAGTGTTTTAAAATGCAATTTCTATATCAACATTTTATTTTGGTATTTTGTTTTTATTGAAGATTATAGACGAAGCTGAAATTCAGTAGGCCATTTTTACATACGATCACAAATTTTGTTTTAATATACCTCACTTTTGTCTACAATGGTAAAATCCCATTACCCGAAAAAGAGATATTTTGACTATCAGAAACATTTTCAACCTTTTTGACACGTGATCAAGCGAAAGTGATTGTCAGGTCGTGACCGCGCTGGTATTTTGAATATCATATAAGGGCAAATAACTGCTTCAATCTTTAAGCCAAATAATTGCCTCCCTTGTAAACAATGCCATATTGTAATGACGTCACTATCCAATGTGTACACAAATGATGACCGCACTAAAGATGAAACTGTTGACTTAAATGAATTAAAAACATTTTAAAAACTTTTTTATGTGCTCAGTTTTGTTCGGTATAATAAAATAAATATCATATGACAGCGTGAGTGACATTGATATAGTCAACCCTCGAAACAAAATGTCACCACTCGGCTTGCGCCTCGGGTGACATTCTGCCCTCGGGTTAACAATATCAATGTCACACACGCTGCCATATGATATTTATATAATGTCACATCAGAATGACGTCAGCATAAAATAAAAGACTCTAACAAGGGCACTACCATTAAATGTAATAACCAGGTCACCTAGTGTTTTAATGCTTTAAGATCAATTTACTGACTTGTCGTAAATTGCATTTATATCCGCCATAACTGAAACAATAATGAAAAAAAAATGATTGTTTTAAAAGCAAACAATTACACAGTAACGATACAGTTGCATGTTTATGCGATATAACTTACAGGTATACTGTAGTTTTTAAGTGAAAGACGCAATACAAAATTTTATTCTCTCACAACTATAATTCACAGCTATTGGCCCATTATTGTCTTCGTAAGAGAACATGCTAAACTTTTCCAAAGCCATTTTTGGATAGTATTACAGAACTTTCTGCAAGTTTCTGTTGGCTGATCTGTACAAAACAGTAAGATTTTTACTTTAATAAAAGGCGATTTTAAGGAAAGAAAAAACTTAACTAAATTTATGTCTGCGAAATGGCGCATATGCAAATTGTGATTATACACATTAAGATCCATTAAAGTAATCATGATTAGGGCGATGATTAATTTTAAGTTAACACTCTGTTAAAATGAAAATCACTTCTTTCAGCTGCCAATTAATTTTCAGTGTTTAAAGTAGCAGTATATATCTAGCTACAAGGCACCCGTTTATGAGATTGGGAATACTCGTATTCAAGTAATGCAGTTCAAATTTGACAACTTTAACAGCAACAGTTTTAGCTGTTAAAAGATGTAGTTTTAATTTGATCTTGATGACGATATTCCCACTGGTTACGTCCCAAACGCAGAAACACTGTGAAGCAGTTACTTAACAACTGCATTCGAGTGAATGAAGGTTCAAGGTGTCGTTCTGTGGGAGGAAGATATTGTTCAATAGGAAACAAAATATCTAAAGAAATGGTGTGAAAATTGAAAGTCCTCAAAACTCTTCAGGTTGTTAAAGGGTAATCAGTTCGAATTTTAATGGAAATGGCGGATAATAAAATTACGAAGACACTGGTGAATTGATTTATTATTGTGACGTATGTCTAGTGTACTATTTTGGTTGGCTGTTTTAAGGGGTAGCACACTCGCGGTGGGGGACATTTTTCCAGTGACACTGTTGTTTGTTCAATTTAACTTGGTCAAATTTTATTTTGACCGTGCCGCATTATTTCAATCAATCAATCAATCAATCAATCAATCAATCCATCAAACAGATATTTTGAAAATGATATAAAGTTTGAATTGAGTTTGTGAATAAAACCGTTTGGTAAAATAATTCGATTTTTGAAGCGAAACAGAAAATATCATGTAATTCTGAAATTCGTTTAGTGATATAACTCAATCTTGTTTCTGACGTCATAATAACATAATGAGCAAATAGTGCCTATCAATAAAAAGAAATATGCTTTACCGAAGAAACCGTCACCAAAGCCATTCGAAGAAGATACAAGATTAATGTATTTGTCATGAAACAAAACCAATGTTGCTTGTTTATCATCATATTCTGTTTGTTTATGAATGTTTCGAAATATTTTCTAAACAAACCCATTCTTTGTTTTAAACTGCCACAATTTTAAGACGCCGCACACATTACTTATATTGTGCTAAAACTCAGTTACGGGAATGAAAAACAGCAGTTTCTACACGTAAGTAATCAGGATACAGATCAAACAATTCATCTACGTTTTTTATTTGTATTTATGTATTATGGGCGGTAATGTGTCAACACTACTTGTGTTGATTGTAATGGTTCATTTAGATTTGTCTGGAAACAAGTTTTTTGCCTTTTGGATTATAAAAAAGCTGTTTTGTTCATGCCTCGAACGAACGCTGTAGAAAGTTATGTTTTCATAGTAAGTACTGTAAGACGAAACGTTTAATTAGTATTTTGCCTTGTGAACCTTCCAGAAGTTTTGAGGCTTACCAATAGACTGGCATCGGTCATTAGAGTCCTTTAAAATAAATATATCTGCCATAAAATCCTCTCAAATAGTACTTTATTAAAAAAAGAACAATATTTCTGAGAAAATATCAGTGTCATTATGCCGAAAGAAATAACCTTTATTACAGATTACTTGATCTCAACAGACTTTTTAAGTCTAGCTTAACTACAGGAATGAATTTGTTAGAAACAATATGGGTTCCTTTCGGTAAAAAAAGTACATTTTTGAATATTTTTTTTTGAGCACAGAAATGCTGCTATAGGCGATTAACGTTTATGTCTGAAAGTTTTATCTTATCTCCACACAATGTTTGATCTATATTGAAGACTGAATTGATGAAAGCTTCCGTCTCTAGTGATATTATAAACAGTTAGAACGGCAGCAAATCAGTTAAATGTATACATTTAATAGCTTGAAATGATATGCAGTTTTAATAGTGTTTATGTTTTCAGCACATTGAAAAGGTTCATTCCGAGAAAACTCTAGGTTATGTAATGGTGCTTACATAATAGAAGCACGTGACACCTAGAACAAGTTACCATCAAAACGTGTTGAATTGCTTCCAATGGTATTTAACCCTTTACCCTGCCTATTTTCTATATTGAACTTGTCCATCTTTTAATTTCGATAGTACCATTAACTGTATAAAGGGGTGTTTACCAAAAAGATACTGACTGAATAGCGAACAGTGCAGATCTTGATCAGACTGTACAGATGTGCAGGCTGATCAAGATCTACACTGGTCGCAAAGGCAGAATTGATCCTGTCCAGCATGGTAAGGGTTAAATTATATAACAATTTGTTGACTATTGTATTGTTTGACGTAAGTGAATATTGGTCTCACCGTTGTCTTTACAAAGAAAAAGAATATGATTCTGAGTTTATATATTACGTTTAAACTACTCATTAATAAAAAAAAGAGCATTTCATCCCATTTCACCAACCTGAAAGAAATATGGAGTGAGTAGCACTGGTCAAAGATGGATCATAATTACTGTTCTCTAATATTACATTTGAACTTGCACCGACGATGAAAATTTAAAACCGCGGTATGAAATATGGGTAACTTTCATTTAAAGATTAAAAAGTTCTACTGAATATATATGTAAACAAAAAATGTTAATGTGCTTAACAAGGTTTATTTCTATTTCATCATTTAATTGCAACGACATTGGTTTTTAAAGTACTTCTTTACAATGTTGCCCCTCGTATGCCAATAATCAATAAATTATAGAAAACCTTTATTTCTGAAGGTAGAAAAACTCGAATATTACGAGGAATAATTACTGTAATATTGATTGATAATGTTGCTAAGGTTATTCCGTATGTTATTACTAAAACAAGTGAAGTAAAATACGCCTGCGTAAACAGCTGTTCTTGAAACTGTCAGAAAATGGAACTTTTAAGTGCGAGTTTCGTTTAAAAATAATAAAATGGTGTAATCGTTTAGGGAAGATTTTTTAAATTTTAATTTACTTACGCATTCTTTCATTTCAAATGAAAGATATGTCAAATATTTTTGCTCACATGTCTATTCAGAAATAACGCAATGTTTTGAGAGACAGTATGTCTACCCTTAGCTGTTTTTTCACATCTTGCAGACAGAATGACATGAGCTCATTTTAAAGATGTCCGTTCACATGTGTATTAAAGCGTTCAGAGACGCTGCGTCTACACTAGGAAGTTTTCATATCTTTTTGAATGGCATAATCTCATTTAAATGTTGTAGATTTTCTCTGATAAGAGTTGCTTTACTGCTTAGCAGAATAATTATGTTGAAATATAGTATTTCTGTTTTATGTGTTTGAAGAAATTTTTATTGCCACAGTCATTTCGGTTAAGATTTTACCGGCCTTCAATACCGATTGCAGTTTTGCCTTATAATACCCTTTTTTATATTTTATATATATTTTATATTATCATTACTATGAATATGGTCTCACGTTGTCTTTACAAAATCGTTAAGAATATGATTTGAGTTTCAATGTTTTAAATACTCGTATAAAAAAAAGAGCAATTTAATCAATTTGCACAACCTGAAAAATATGAGTGAGTGCATGGATCAAAGAGGATTCATAATACGTTCTCTAATATTACATTTTGAACTGCAACGACTATGAAAATTTTTAAAACCGCGGTATGAAATTGGGTAACTAAATTAAGATTAAAGTTCTACTGTATATATGTAAAACAAAAATCAATTTCAATGTCCTTGTAACAAGGTTGTTTATTTCATCATTAGCTTGCAATCGACATTGGTTTATTAGTACTTCTTATAATTTGCCTTATCACGTATGCAAAATCAATAAATTATAGAAACCTTTATTCTGAGGTAAAAAAACTACGAATAATTAACGAGGTAATAATTACTGTAAATATTGAATGATAATGTTCTAAGCTTAATTCCGTATGTTATTACTAAATACAATGAATGTTAATTACGCCTCGTAAAGTGTTCTTGAAATGTCAGAAAATTGAACTTTTAATGTGCGAGTTTCGTTTCAAAATAAATAAATGTTTAATCGTTTAGGGAAGATATTTAAAAAATTTTATTTACTTACCATTCTTTCATTAAAATGAAGAAATATGTCACAATCTATTTCTCACTGTTGATCAGAAATAACGCAATGTTTTTAGAGAACAGTTATGTCTACCCTTAACTGTTATTTCATATCATCTGCAACAGAAATGACATGAGCTCATTTAAAAGAAGTCCGTCAATGTTATTAAAGCGTTCAGAGACGCTGCGTCTTACACTAGAAGTTTTCATATCTTTTTGAATGGCATAATATCATTTAAATGCATTAAGTAAAAGATTCTCTGAATAAGAGTTGCTTTAATGCATGCAGAATTTATGTTGTAAATAAGGATATTCTGTTTTAAGTGTTTGAAGAAAAGTTTTATTGCCACGGCATTTCGGTTAAATTTTCCGCCTTCAATACGATTGCAGTTTTTGCCTATAATACCCTTTTTTATCATTTTTAGTATTCTTAATTATCTTCTTTTAACATCCGAAGTCTTAACATTTTCTTTCTTTAAACATTCGTGCCGTTGAACTTTAGTGATTTCAATGTGCCTCTAAAATCCGGTGGGAAAAAACCTGCTTGAACTTTCCGAATGGAAATCAAAGTTTGCAGATCGCAATGATATGAAGGAAGACTAGGTATGTTGCATCAGTTCGTGTATATAGAAACAAAAGAAGCATGAGTTATGACAAAATATACACATAAATATACATTGACGCAACGACATATTTGGCAAATATTGTTATCTTTTTTTACCTATATATCTTCCATTCGAGTAATAAATCTAGGATGAGCAAAGATGGCCATTGTGCATTGATCTCACGTGTTTTAGGTTTATAAAATCCAATCATACTGCATCGAACTTTCTGCAAATTGTCCATTCGTACTGAAACAGCATTGTTTATTTCAACAATAGTGGCTTGCTATCGAAGTAAAGTGCGTTAATTATGCTCAGCTATTAATGGTAGGAATACTCCATTTATTCAAACGTTTAAGCATCTGTTCCAAGACGTAAGAAGGACCACTTCCTGGTATATAAAGTATAACTAAAATCATAAATGATAGGGTCATAGATTCACTAAAATGATTAGTCACTACTATCATAATAGATAAATGTAATATAAAGCCTTCAAGTGAACAGATTTCCCCTTACTAAAGAGCAAAGTATGGTTTCATCCATCAGTATTAAGATATCAGCCTTCAGTGAAAGATGTAATGTTATACCCACTGATCGTAGGTTGGTACCCATTCAAAACGTGAAAGCATGTTTTCATCTGTAGCTGTGCAGAGCTTAGGCAGCTATCAGAAAAAAACTGTTGATTTACTTCACTGTTCATGAGAAAACTGAGTGACAACATCATAGGGAGGGAGCGCAAGCTTTCGTCGTTGAAGATACTGTAGTCCAATGCTTCCTCTTAAATTATAGGAACATGCCAAATGAATATTTAGGGATCACTAACTTTGAGCATTCAGATGAAGGGCACACTCAGAGAAATGAAATCACTGCCATTGGCCAATGAAAGATGTTAAACAGGACGTACTGAAAATGTGGCATCTATAAATAAATGCTTCCAGTTAAAATGTTTTGCTGCATGAAAGGATAGTCATTCAAGCAAAAAGTTAAAATGCTCCACATAAAGAGGAATATATGTTATAGCATGCCAGTTAATTGTAAAATAGGTCATGCTTAAATTTAGGTAAAATCATAGTGACAGGTATTGTAAAAAAAGTTAGCTGAGACTGTATAACGGCATTCTTTGGGAAAAGTAGGCCTGTTTTCAAGGGAGATGGTAACCTTGCTTTCACATAATGGTAGGACCTTGATTTATTATTTGCATGAATGTTAGGTTCTTAGATGATCGTTTATATCAAGTTAAAGAAATTTATATGGGCAAAATTTCCGCTGAATTTAGGTACGCCTTCATAAAGGTTAAGTACTCTTATTTCGTAATCATAGGATATCAAAGGTTAGTCATCAAAGGTATCATGAAGAAACAGGTATGTTCAGTACAGTTCAGTTAGCATCAAGATAATATTTATAAATGTCTGACCGCTATATGGTATCAGAAAATAGTGAATACAAATCCTTTAAAGTCATGAACATTTATCGTCAGTCAAAGGAAAAAATATACATTTTTTTTGTCAGTGATTTCTTTACTTGAATCGCGTATGCATGAAAGAGTGGTTAGGGTCACTGCCTTCCAATGACTTGCCCCTTACCAATATGACTCGAGCCTTTTAACTTCTTCCTGTTAGGAAACCATCCAACTGGCTTACGGAAGGTCTTTGGTTTTACTCATGTGCATGTTCATCATGAAATAATGCATGTATGAGCGTCTTCGGCCAAAAGCTGGGAAAACGCCATATGACCTATATTTTTGCTGGTGTGATGTTAAGCCCCCACCAAAAAACGTTTACGAGTATTTTATGATTCATAACTAGATGGTTGACCTATTTGACCTCGATAACATGTGCATCTTATATTTGATCAAGTTATGAGTCTTAGCCTTGGATTGGAAATGTTATTGCTGTCACAAAGTCATGTTGGAAAGTATTTGTATTTTCAATCTTATTCTGTTTATAGGATTTTTTAAAACTGTTTGCATTGCAGTGCATACATGTACCCTTTGAACAATGTTAGTGTAGCCGTCTACATACAACAGTTTTATAACTGATTTTGACATAGAACCTTTCATATTTTCATTAAAAAACAAAATCATAGGAACGTTTTTATAACTAAACAGTTATAGCGTGGGATATATGGAATCACAAAAATGCATTCTCTATTCACTTTAGAATTTCAAAAACTGGAATGCATGCCTCACTGTGACAATAATAATACTATCTTAATTGAACTTATATATAAACTAATTCGAAAATCTTATACTTTTACTGTAAATACCATTTCGCAATAAAGTAAGTGTTAAAATACGGTAACAGATTGTATGACGTAAAATGATTTTTTGAAAAACATAAAAGCAAATGTTTTTGAATGCATGTTTTCAGATGGACCGATTATCACACACGTTAACCGGTTGCGAGCAAAACAGTTCACCTTTTTAGAAAATGAAAATGAATCATATTCGAAAACAAGTGCTTTTGAGGAGGATAAAAATGTTATTGTGTAGGAAGAACTGTTTTTGTGTTGCGCTGATGCGTTAAAGGCGGTTATTTGTCAACATCTGTTAGGCTTTTGTAGTTTTAATGTTTCAATGATTATTTAAGGCAGTATTTTCTTTGGTTTGATTATTTGTTGTTTTTTGTCATTTCTTGTTCTTGTTGAAGACTGAACTTTCATGTCAATAGCAAGAATTACAGGCACACAAATGAATTTCGAACCTGTTATTTGATTTTACAGCCTTTTTGGTAGAATAGGAATTGCCACAAGTAAAAAGTTTGTTGAAGTGAATAGTATTCATGGCATGGCCAGGCTTTACAAACATATGGAAATAAGAGTATCACACCCTATAAACGACTGTAGCCCCCTCTTCCTTTGCGAGTGATCAAAACAATAAACTGACAGTTAGAAGTTAAAAAATAACAGTTTAAAGTGACTGATTTGCTTCGAATGTATGTATATTTACATTTTATTGGAAGCTGAACATGATTTGTTTCTGTATATAATGTGTTAGTCTGATGACAGGTAGAATTATAGCAAAAAACTCGATTGATCACAGATTTTGTCTAGAATTGTACATTGTCGGCGTCAAAAGTACTTATTTTCTTGCTTGAAGAATGACCTACATGTAAATTTCACTGTTTCATGAATAAAAAAAAACAATACTAGTTTGGTAAAGTAAAATAAAATCATTGATAAATTCTCCAATTTGTTTATAACCGTCAATGAAAGAAAATTTGGTGTTATTTCCTGATTGTATGCATGCTTGCTTAAATACTGTACAAGTCCTTGCGAGTTTCGTAAAAAGACTGTATGCCTGTTTGTGAGTGACTTCTTTATAAAATATCGTCGTTTCCTATGCTCCTGTAGTACTTCTTCATAATTATAACCCGCAAACAAAGTATGAAGGAGGGTGGAATATAGCAGGCAACATGCGGTTTGTCTGTTTGGTCTGTTTATATATGTGTCCTCATATATTTGATTGTGCAATTACTTCAATGCTATTTCACCTACCTCTCTCAAAGATTACGTACAAACATCGGCAATATATACTTAATGTGTATCTTATTATTTTCCTTTTTATACGCCCGTTTGAAAAACGGGACGTATTATGGGAACGCCCCTGGCGGGCGGATGGGCGGTTGGGCGGGCGGGCGGGCGGGCGGGCGGGCGGCGTCCACAGACCTTGTCCGGAGCATATCTTCTACATGCATGGAGGGATTTTGATGAAACTTGGCACAGTTGTTCACCATCATGAGACGGAGTGTCATGCGCAAGAACCAGGTCCCTAGGTCTAAGGTCAAGGTCACACTTAGAGGTCAAAGGTCAAATTCAAGAATGACTTTGTCCGGAGCATATCTTCTTCATGTATGGAGGGATTTTGATGAAAGTTGGCACAATTGTTCATCATCATGAGACGGAGTGTCATGCGCAAAAACCAGTCCCTAAAGTTAAGGTCAAGGTACATCTTAGATGGCTCAAAGAAACAAAGAATGAAAATGTCAAGTATGATTTTGTCGAGGCATAACTTCTTCATGCATGGAAGGATTTTGAAGTAAGCTTGGCACAGTTGCTCACCATAAGATAGAGGAGTGTATGCGCATAAATCAGGTTCCTAGGTCAAAGGTCATGGTCACACATATAGAGGTCAAAGGATACAATGGATATGAACGAACTTTTCCTGGGATAGCTTCTTCAGTGTGACAGGAACTTTGTTGTGCTTGGCAAAAATGTCACAACTTCATGAGACGGTATGTCTATGACGCAAGAACAGGTCCTAGGGTAAGGATCAAGTCACATTTAAAGGTCAGAAGGATACATAGAATGAAAACTTTGTCCGGAGTTTCTTCTTCAGCATTGAGGATTTGATACAATTGGCATAAATGTTCACAACATGAGACGGATGTCGTGCAAGACAGGTCCCTTGGTCTAGTCAAGGTCAACTGTTAACAGGTCAATTGGTCCAATCGAATGAACTTGTCCGGAGATATTTCTCATCAATGAATTGGGATTTTGATGTAACTTGGCCAAAATTGGTACACCATCTATCGAAGGACAGTGTCTGCACTGTCCTTCTTAAATGAATTATTCCCTTTGCGTTGACTATAACATACGCTTATATGATATTTTTACATTACAAGATGTTAGGGAAGAATCGTAGTCAACATTTCTGTTAGTACAAAATAGTGACATGTTACATCCATTTGAGTGTTTTTGTAGCTATCTCTACCTGGTAAGGATTTATGGACTTGTAATTTTTTTTTTTTTCTATTTTTTTTTTTTTTTTTTTTTTCTCTTTAAGGATTAACTTCTTGTTGGTACATAAAGTAACTCATTGTACTTTTTTTATATTGACCGTATGGAGTAAAACCTAAAGACCAACTTTTTGTGTAAACATGATGTTACTTTCAAATTTTTGGGTGTATTTGTAAGGATCTTACCTGGGTACAGGATTTTATTTATGTGGAACTTAACCAAAAATAAAAAGAATTACAATAATTTCTTAAAAAAAAAAAACAAATCATTGATAAAAAACTAAAAATTAAAATTCCATTTGCTAAAAGGTGTAGTCTAACAAATTTGCTGTGACGGGCCGTATATTGTGAATTTGTACACCAATTGATCTTTTCAAGTAAACACTTTAAAGGTGAAACGTGGTCTGCTTTTCTTTGTGTGTCAGTGCCCCTAACTATTCTTTATGCATTAAGGGATTCAGAAACTCCTGGGATAAATTTCGCATCAGTGAGACCAAATAGACGATTTGTCGCTACAATCACATAATTCGTAGAATTCAAAACCATTGATAATACTGTAAATGCAACAACAATTAATAAGGTGATGAAAACTGAACAGTGTTGGGCTGATATTGGATGAATATACGGCGCCACTGAATCCAACTAATCTTTGTGGATAGCATACTTGACAGCGTCGCATCAGTAAAACACTTATTTCTAGTTTCTTTGTATTTGCAAATTAAAACACAACTATTAAAATGAAATTGTCTTAATTTTACTGAAAAATTCTGGAATGAAATATAAGTCCCATTTTACAAGCAAAAGTTATCATTAGAGGAAAAAGAGGGTTAATACAATCGCCCGAAGAAGTGTCAATGTGATGCTTTTTGTGATCACTGGTTCTCGTCCGTCGTGTATGTCCGTCGCCAAACATTTAACATTTAACACTGGAGGTCACATTCTTGGTCCAATCTTAATGAAATTGGTCATATTACGAATCATCGATATCTGGAAAGTTGATATTGGGGTCATTGGATCAAAATCTAGGTCCCAGTTCAAATTCGCGCAGTTCCTTGGACGGTTATCACTAAAATAAATGTAGATTATTTAACCTGAAATACAGTAATCTTGACAGGAGTAATCATTGACTGAACTTACATCGCGCACGGTATTTGATAACGAAAACATGTAATGTATTATAGGATATGGGGAAATCTACATTTAGCTTCAAACTCATTAACATATTAGACAAAAATGATTTTACTACTATTGATGGAGTCATTTGGCTGTATGTACACATGAGTAAACGCCTGAAATTACTAATTAAGGTAGATACGATACGAATTATCCCGGTCAATGATTATCGTTCGCATCTTTCTATTATAATACTTATAACATCGCGGATAACTTGTGGGTGAATATTTGTTTTAAATTTTTTTTAAATCGGAGGAAATCTATGTTGCAAGACGGAAACAGACAGCCGCATGGTCAATCTATATCCCATTGCAGTCGCACTCATATTAAATTTTAAAGTAATAACCGTGAATTCCGATAGGAAATCGAACGGATTAATTTATTGCGTATGCAAATATAGGACCTGCATGATACTTTCGTTTCAATCATTTTTATGATAGTAAATGTTGTGACAGGATAGACTGCAATCCGGGGATCAATCAACTATAGAAACAAATCACATCCCAATACAACTATTTAAATATTTATTTACAGTAAAATGATTATTAACTGTAATAAACTGAAAGTGAAAAAGAAAATCTTATTTAGAAAAAACGAAATTAACTTCTGAGTCAGTACTTTTTAAGAGTTTAAAGGTTAACACTACATGTCGTTGAACGTGTTTCGTGTAACTTTGACTTAGACACAAAAAATGCAAATACTTCAAGTAAAGTCCTTATATACCGTGAATACGTTGACTCCGATTTGAGCTCCCTATCAATGGAGGTCGTGATTGCAACCTTGGCCGACGTTCAAAAGTTTTTGACAAACCATGGGACAATAGCTCTCGCTGGGAATACAGCCAGGGTAGTGAAGACAATTGAACCTCGGCTTTGTAACTCCGCGGTCGTGACAGCATTCACAGGTAAAGTGTCTGGTCGAAGAAGCTAAAATAATGTTTAACTTGGTAAGCACCAATGACAAAACAATATTAGTAAGGTGCATTGAAATGCTCTTTGGGAAAATCCATTTACTTCATTGCTCATAAATGATACGTTACTATAAAAATATATGTGTAACTACATAAGAATGTCAATAGTAACTTGATTAAATAACGTATATACTTCCATTATTTCTGAAAATTATAAAAGTCTAAAGTTAAAGTATGGACGTAATCCATGCGGTGTTATGATTGCAAAATTATAGATACGAATTGATAAAATGTCAGCCCATTTTTCAATCAAAATTAAATACGATGCAATGCGAAATAAACGTAATACAAAATTAGCATGGAATATAATATCAATTTGACGTAAATTCGTCTAATGTCGAAAGTGGTGTGCACTGGGCATATCTAGTCCAGTCTATTTGTAGGGTAATGTCCCGCCAAACACTAAATTTCATGGGACTCACGGCTAATGCGTGTACTCTGACTATTTGCATTTTCACGGGAATCACGATATAGCCGGGAAATCTGACTACTTTGGCGCGGATTGAAATTTACAATTTAAGGCCCGTTATAGCGGTTTTGGAGATAAAAATATGAATTATTAAAGTTTATAAAATACCAACTTTCTTGTTACTGAACCGAATTTAATGAAATTTACATGGACATTTAACTTATGAAATACAGAAAAACATTAAAGGTATTTATAATATGCGTAAAATCTGACATTTACCTCAATAACTCAAAAATTTACGAAAAAATGATGCAATACCTATATTTACACTACAGATACATTGAGGCCCGTATGTCAGTTTGTGACATATGTATGTAAAACCAACACTGAGTCCTTGCATGTAAACGACGCTGAAGCATTCAAATAATTATTTAATTAAGTAGGATAGCGAGTCACAGACACTCCATCCCCGCCTCCAATGGATTAGTACAAGCATCGCACGAGGGGTTTGACATTAAATGACATTATGAACATGACGACTGATTAAAAGAGACAATTTTGTATGCATTTTTTTAAATTTCATTTACGCCTTTAAAGGACATAAATCGCCTACTGTACTCGCAAGATGGAATACAGTATCACTCGCAAATACGCGTTCAGATCAAATATCAAAATTGGCAAGTCGGCATACAGTAAATGTTTTTACACAGACTAGATAAAAATCAATTTCATTCAAAAAGGCAATAAATACGAAACATTTTATTTACATATATTTATGGAGTATGCATACATATTACAGACAGCATCATGGATACTTTGATTACAAATCAATTTGGCGTGATATTCATCAGTTTCGTGACTTGGTCGAGTGAATTTTCATGCAATGAGTGTGATCAGTCAACATTTTGTAAACATTACCTGTCAGTTTCATCTATTATATCACCATATACACATATTTATGTTAGACTTATCGTTAAACTTTAATACACATACAGTGTAAAGCAAAATAATGAATTTGAAAACGATTCTTACCTTTCGCGTGTCTGTTTATTGTTTTGATCACTCGCAAGAGGAAGAGGGGGGCTACAGTCGTTTATAGGGTGTGAGTATGCAGTGATATATTAAATGACTCTAGCAAACATAATGAAAATATTATTACATTATATTATATATTACCGAGCTATCACTTAGAACAGCCTCGATAGCCTAGTGGTAGAGCGTCCGCTTCCAATGCGGGAGGTCGTGGGTTCGATCCTTGGCCGCGTCATACCAAAGACGTGAAAATGGTACCAGTAGCTCCCATGCTTGGCGATCAGCATTAAAAGGGAAATTGGCCCCTTCTCTCAGACCGTCAAGGCGATGGATTCCATCAGGAATGAGGTGTCGAGAGCTATTAATATAAGTTGTAGAACTTGCTTCACAATCGACAAAAAATAAATTAGTATAATCACTTGCATATACTTTGTGACAAAAGTATTTTATGTATTGATAATCATATATAAATAACATCAAGAATATATGGTTGATATAATATACATAAAGAAATGATACAATGTAAGAAAATAAGTTCTATTAATGTTTGATAAATTTATGAATAAATCAGTTGATAGTAAATGATGCGTTTCCTGGCCGCGTGGTTAATGTCATTGGCTTTGAATTGCTTGCCCCTTACTACTTTCGATACAAATTACCTGTTTTTGGTAACTCTTTGGTGAAAAACTTAAGATACGAATTTACCTAGTAGAGCTGTAACCCTAACCCTAACCCATAGTGTAGGAATATTTTTAACTAGACTTATTAAAAAAAGCACATACATTTTATGTTTTCGGATTTTGGGAAGAACACAGGTGTACTTTAAGCATGAATAAAAAATTCTGTCATCATCGATTCCTTTTGGATCTTTGTTTTTTATGCTTAAAGCTTTCAGTTTCCTGAACATTATTCTAAAACACTGCAGTATATAATTATTTTATTCAGCATATTGACATCATGTTTTATATTTTTTTTACCACGGTATAAGAATTGTAGAAACTTTACATTGGCCTGAAAAGGACGAGATTTTTATGAGACACAACTATTTGTAAAATACAGACAAGCGAATGACATTGGATTTTTATTTCGGAGAATTAATGTCGTTGCTTAAAAAGACTCAGATATTGTTTCGTAACTTACCATAACAGTGCTAATTAGTGATCTAAATATAGATACCAGGTTAGAAATTTTCCAAGCAGCCTATTTGTCCCAATCACTTTATGTTATTTGTACCTTGAGATCTGTGTGAGAAACAGAGTTTGTGAATTCAAGTTAAAATGTTGTCAGCTAAATATATAGTTTCAAAGTGGTTCCGATTAAACGTCATAAGCTTGATAAGCCCGGTCATATTAATCATATGACCCTGTAGGGATACCCGATGGATACACCAGGTACCTAATCTTGGCCAGGACCTATACATCAACGTAAACTATTGTAGTTAGTGACTCGAAATTCCGAGATTCGTAACTCGAAATTTCGAGCTTTTAACTCGACATTTCGACTTAGTAACTCGACATTTCGACTTATTAACGCGACATTTCGAGTTTGTAACTCGACATTTCGAGTAAACAAATAACATACACTTGGCACTAATGCTCTTCCGTATATTTCAACTTACCACGTTAATTTTATTAAATACTAAAAATTTGAATGTTTGTCTTGGAGCATATGTAATGCAAAGTCAATAACCGATTTCGCGTCTCTGTAGCAAATATAGTTTTCATACACTGTATAGTGAGTACTTGTCGAACTAACTGACTGGAATATTTAGACAGCTTTATTGGCATTCTAATAAAATTCTGCGTCTCTTGCGTGCAGATGTTAGACTGACTTCTATAATCAATGGTTTCTCTGTTTAAAAAGTTAATCTTATCATTATATCTGTTTGATATTTATTTTGAGAAGGAAGCAGATTGAATAATTTGTCTCACTTTTTTACTGGTTCCGAATAGTTTTGACGTGAATCAAAATTTGTGATATTGCAAAATACATAGTTACTTTCAATATGTTATGGAATCAATTTGAATAGGGTAGCTTCTTGACTTGACGTGTAATGATTTGTAATTTGGTTTCTTTAAGACATTCATACTTATTTGTAAGACACCTGTATACCGGGAATACCTGTATATACCTTAAATACTTTCAGTTTGCACTTTAGATGTTATGATGTATTTTATTCTGTCAGTTTGTATTTTTAAATTTATGGAATAAACTGGGTTTATTTGGCATCTAATTCTGCATAATTACTGTAATTATATTGCGTAAAGAGAGAAAAGTGTAACATCTTAAATTGAAATAAATCTATGACATACCTTTATAACATGTCACATTTTATTTAAGGCCTATTTATCGACCAAATACCACGTACTGTAAGATTCATCAGACATAATAAGAAAGAAGTTTTAAGTTATAAAGCGCCTAATCAAAACTCTGGCCATCAAAATGTGTTTATTTTATTAGAACGGTAGCAAATATTAGGCATTCTAACACGATCCGCAGCAATTGCTTTATAAACATATAGCGGAATCGCCTATACATGAATCTACGATAAAATATAGCTGTTCCATTTCACCTAGACTGGTCACAGTCCTTACATTTGCCAGTCAGAGTCTCTTCTCATATTTTATGTTAAATTACTTCCCTTCATAGTTATAACATGGTTATCTTTTCCTGCTGCCGAATGATAATACAGCCAGATATTCAACAGGGAGCAATCTATAAACAGGGAGCTATCTATGAATGAAAGATATCTGACTAGGTATACATTAGTTTATAAAACAACTTATTATCAGACTAGTAGCTAGTCTACATTTCACCCTAGATTGTAATGCACCTGTCAATATTTTGCCCGCCCGGGGGAGCGGCGGGCATACACGGGACTTTAGACAGAAGACCATTCCCGACAGGCGGGAATTTGACAAACATTTGATGTACCAACCAGGCTCTAGGGTGGGATTTAGACAAAAAAGGTTGTCCCTAGGGTGGGGATTTAGACAACAAAATTTTTGAAATGTCAAATTCCCCCGGGTCGGCCCGCCGCCCCCCTGGGCGGGCATAATATTGACAGGTGCATAACATGACTGTGAGATTCTAATCTGCTTCCGTTATATGCCGACTAAATACTCGACTTTTTCAGTGCTAAGTAGATCTATGTAGTTATAAAAAGTACATTAAAATTTCTGAAACAACCAATTTCTTAGTGATAAATCTGTTTGTTTGTATTTTTACCGTAAGAAAATGTTTCAGCCGGTCTAGACAGTACCGATACGTCACTGTGCATCTATACCTATCTGGTCGTATATTTTACAATTTCTCCGTTGTAGGCATTACCAAAATGTCAACTAGATTCTACTATAACAGTAAATAACTTATAATCCATATTCCAATCTTCCAGACTCCAGTGTTTACGAACAGAACAGTACACTTCACTTATTATAACACTGCAACATTGCGGCATATAGTGTTTACGTAATTTATGAAATGCCGCAATGTTACTGTGTCATCATAAGTGACGTGTACTGTTTTTAGAACATAAATTTTTAATCAAATATTTACTTCTGATTTTTTTATATATATGCTGACCTTAGATGTTATTGAGAATAACATTTTCACAGCAGCAACTACTTAATACTTTAATTAAAATTTACTGAATATCGGACAATTCCGTTATGAAATGCTACCCAAGCGTGGGGTGGTGTTTATAACAGCATATGGCCCGCCGAATGACATATCTAGCTAAAATGTAGTGCTGAAAAATGCGAAGAATTTGCATGGATAGAATCGAAATAATAAATATGTTCGAATAATTTTATCAGTTGATAAAATATGGGCAGTCGTTCGGATGCGAATGATTAAATCACTCGTGAGGACATATTTATTATTTCTTAAGAATCATAACCACCTGAACCTGAACAAGCTGCTTAAAACATTATCAGTAGGATAAAACTGTCCATTTGTTAAATTTTGAAGACTTTATGGGAATAACACTTTAATTGCTGAGGTATAGTCCTTCCACTACATACTCGGTCAGGATGTACGTTAGCCAAACTAAAAAGTGATGCACGTCATTTACTTGCTTGTCAATTAAAAGTGAGAGTTGATAATTACATGTAATTTCATGTAGTGATTTAATGTGCATGAACGGTTGGAGATTGTTTAGCGTTCGGCTAATCTTGATGGCATATGTCAACTATTTATAATCCGAAAACCGGCGTAATTGATTGTCAATATTCATTGTTTGTATAATATTGTGTGGTCAATCTCATTAGTGAGATAAATCTGAGGTTAAAAGGGTACATGTCCTTATCAAAATTGTCTTACTGCGGTCGCAGTTATCGGGTGATAACACTGTCAGAATACGAACCCCCGCTCCGCCATCTCTTGTATGTGTCACGGTATAGGACTTGAATATTAAAAAACGGGGAGAAAGTGTGTAGGCGGCCGGGTAGCTCAGTCGGTAGAGCATTGGAACGGTATTCCGAGGCCCCGGGTTTGAGTCCAGGTCTGGCTGCACATTTTTCTCACCCTGTGACATTTGGCGTCCAAAATGGCACCGTGACGGCATTACACTGGTTAATCTCCGACGCCTGTAATTGGTTATAATATAAAGTACCCGCTAAAAGTCGAGAACGAATTTCAAAATGGCGGGGAAATATGTCACGGTATAGAACTTGAATATTAAAACGGGGTGAAAATGTGTAGGCGGTCGGGTTGCTCAGTTTGTAGGGCATTGGAACGGTATTCAGAGGTCCCGGGTTCGAGTCCCGTTCTGGCTGCACATTTTTCTCACCCTGTGACATTTGGCGCCCAACATAGGGCCGTGGCGGTATTACGCAGGTTAGTCTCCGACGCCTGTAATTGCGTATGTATATTAAGTACCCGTTAAAATTCGAGGACGAATTTCAAAAATGGTGGGGAAATGTTTCATTAGACCGTGACATATGGGTGCTTTACAACCGGCACGCTAAATTTAGAACTAGGGAAACTTCTGGAATTGGAGCGTATAATACATATTGTACTATCCTCCCATAAGAATTACAACAATGTAGATAAGTTTACTCAATTGTCAGTGACGTTAACTGTTGTCACTCACATCATATTTTAACGTATTTTTTCCGATTGATTCATATTATTAATCATTTAATTAATAAGGTTAGTATTTATTTTCCTTGTGTTATTTACCCTGCTAAATTTCTATAACGAACTTGTCCATCGTTCAATTTGGACAGTACCATTAACTGTTAAAAGGGGTGTTTACAAAAAAGATACTGACTGAATGGCGAACATTGAAGATCATGATCAAACTGCACGGCTGATCATGATCTACACTGGTCGCATATACAGAATAAATCGTATCCAGTATGATTATGTTTAAATTCTAGACTATGCATTCTTGTTATATGATTGTATATAGTGCATTTATATCGCTTAGCTGTAGTCTGTTTTTTTTTCTGAAAGGATTCTTACTGAAACTCCTTGCTATATGTTTTCTGTTGCTTTTGTCTTGTTTGTTTCATATACTCATTTGTATGAAGCTGGATGATTAGATGACATCTGTACAATTAATTATTTAAGGGAGGTGGCAGTTGTAAAGAGGGGACAAGTTTTAATGGTGTTACGGTATTTTGACATTAATTACAATTCTTTATCCACATAAGGCAGGATAAAGTAATATCCTTTAGATATATGGCAAATTTAATCGAATGATTGCAGTATAACATTATCTGCATCCGTTTCGTATTGTTAAAAGTTTACCTGCTTAGCATAATTACATTTTACATCCGTATCATGTTGTGGTAGTTTACGCTTGCTTATCATTTCCCGAACAAAGCTGCTGCAAAAAATGCCACGCGTCAAAGTACCTATGAAAGAGAGGGATTAATTGGCATAGGGAAGATAATTATATTTGTAAGTAATAGTTACATATAGTAATGATGATTGGATATGATAAAAATAGAAAGTACTCCCTTACGTAATTCAGAAGAAAGAACTCACCGTCATTAAATGCACCGATTCGCATTGCTTAGCATGAAATGAACTTTGATTGCTTTTGCGATGTTTTTGTAAATAGATTCGCACACGCTAATGTTGGTGTTCGTTCTCCCTTAACGTGAGTTAGATTAAACCGTTTACCAATACTAAGCATCTGTCAAAATATTTTAAGATAGGGCCTACACCGCAGTAAGTCAACCAAATGCAGACTTTTTGATAAAATCATAAATGTCAAAATTTTAAATTTTTGTATTTCTGAAATTTTTATATGTTGATATAAAGCTTGCGTGTCAGATTCGTCTATTAATTTGAATAGCTTCATAAGTCCCCTGTGCATTCCCATACCACACCCAACTCCCGATCCCACCCGCACTTCCCTCATTCATTTATTTTGTTTGTCTGTAGTTACTGCACTTATATAAACGAAACATAAATATAATTATCAAGGTTAGGAATAGGAGCTACCCGGCCTTTTAACTGTGTGAAATATATACTTTAGATTACAATCTGTACTGAATGGTTAAAATTTCACAAGTTCATAAGTTGTTCATTAACATAATGTAGAGATCTCATGTGCAATATGTACACTAGTAGAGAGGATATTTGTGTGTAACAAAAGTTTATGATAATACGTCTTCGTTTATAATAAATAGTTGATCCTTGTTTCATGACAATATGAAAATGATGAAAGATGATAATGCTTTTCTATTAAACCATCTTGCGGAAATCGAGGTGTAGACAGTTAGAGTCTAGCCCGATGCGGTAAAATATAACTGCGAGATAAAAATAAAACGATTTTCTATGTTCTAAAGATTCTTTCATCAGAGTACTATAAAAAATCTGAGAGATTCGATATATATTCATATAGAGGTGCTGGTGCCAATGTAGATAAAAAGATGGATTAAACTTGCAACAGTTTTAGTGTATGATCTGGAATATGACGGCTACATCAAAGGTAATTTACCTTATTTTACTGAATTAACTATATTCAAGCATGGGTTTCCTTTTTCTGTGCACTGTCTTATTTTGATTAAGCTGTTCCAAATGCAAGAAATTCACACTGCAATTTTAATAAATACGTTGATGTTGCTTTTTAAATGAAAATTCGTTTCAGACGAATTTAGGCTCATATTCAGAATACTTTAAAGTGTAATTAAAATGCAACAAATGTTTGTAGTGTATAAATATTAACACACCTTCGCCTGTCTGTTATTTTATGTTGAAAAAGCCTTATTTGATTAA
The DNA here is from genome assembly GCF_021730395.1 of Mercenaria mercenaria. Taxonomy (NCBI): domain Eukaryota; kingdom Metazoa; phylum Mollusca; class Bivalvia; order Venerida; family Veneridae; genus Mercenaria; species Mercenaria mercenaria. The sequence continues at coordinate 103,657 of NC_069377.1, read as the reverse complement.
TTTAGTGTCTGTACAACATATATTATAGATCAAATATGTTAATACCGTGGTAAGAAATCGGAGCCACCTGGCCTTTCGCTGTATAACAATCAGTCACTGAATGGATTGAATTTCACAAGGTCATAAGTTAGTTAAGGCTTTATAACTTCATATTTATATTTACACAGTAAATACATGCGTAAAAATTTATACATGAGTAGAGAGAGAACATTTCTGTTATCATATTAAACACTATAATGAAATATACGTTAATTTCACCTCAGTTTCAATAAAGTAGGATAAATTATGATAAACTGTAGTATAGATATATAAGCCAATCAAGTGAAATAAAACGGGTTTTGATGTTTCTACTTGATAATTATAGAGACTTTCTTTAGAGCACTATTTCCTACGTAATTAAACGTATAAACATGATAAAGGTATGTAAATGTAAATAAAGGATTAAACTTGCATCAATGCTGTATGAATACGCATCATGGCTAAACTAAAGGTACTGTGTAGAGTACTTCAGGATTAATATATTTAGGTGATCGGCTAAAAGTGGATATTTTACCTTTTTGTTTCTTCCTTTTCTGAAGCAAAGACTGGTTGTGTTTGAGAAGAGTTGATGATGCGGTACCTCATATCGAATCCAAGCACTGAAGTACCGATGGGGCGATTGTCTGGTCAGTCTGAGGGAAATTTTGGGTTCGAATCCGGTTACCAACCGGGTTGTTAATGATTGTGGTGTAGTCCTGTTCCTTCCCTATTACGATGGTTAGGAAAATTGACCATCGCAAGGACAATTGACTGCTTTAATATAACCTAAAATACTGTTAAAAACGTGTGTTTAAACAAAAATTGCTTACATATTCCCCCGAAGCAAATTGGAGACAAAGCACTTAAACAATATTACTTTCAGCATTCGTCAAAATGTTTCTAAAACGAACTTGTTAATATAAAATTTTTCCTACTGTTCAAATTTCTCATCCAATAAGCCTTAAAAAGGTGCTTTAATTTTTTACTCTACAAAAGACAGGATACTTATTCCTACAAGGCAACAATTTAGTTTAATTTAATTTAGCTTGCCATTTGTTGGTAATATATTAACGTAGATATTGTTTATTAATTTTAACTGTTAAATAGTTTTATCTAATTTTTACACATAGAATTGTGTATAATCTTAAAGTGTTCATAAATCATTACAGGGTATGAAACATTCTTTTTCAGCAATTAATAGTTTGCTCATAATATTTGAGGCTGTCTGATGATAGCAGTGTTACAACCACATTTGTAATAAAAACCAGATTTGTAATAATTATAAAATTCTCGTTTTTATTACAAAATGTTGCAAAGGTTCAACCAATTTGTAATAACCATTTGTGTAAAAATCGCAAATTTTTTTTTTTCGGTAAATAGTTTTTCTAATTTACCACTGATTATTAAGCTTATGTGTTCTATATTAAGCGTTGCAGTTTTCGAATTGAACTGTTTGTCTTTATTGAGGCTGCCATGTTACCCGAAATCCTATTTGTAATAATTAAACTTTAAAATTATAACAATTCTCGTTTTTATTACAAAAATGGTTGCAAAGGTTCAACCACATTTGTAATAACCAGATTTGTAATAAAAATCGCAAACTTTTTTTTTCGGGAGATGTGTTTTCCCACGTGATATTCAAGCTTATGCATGCTTTATTAAGCACGTGCAGGTCGAATTGAACTGTCCTTGGTCATTTAAGACTCCAAATGTTTTACCGAAATCCTAGTTCATGGACTATTTTACTTTAAAAAGTTATTACATTTCTCGTTTTTATTACAAAAGTGGTTGCAAAGGTTCAACCACATTTGTAATAACCAGATTTGAAACTAAAAATCGCCAACACTTTTTTCGGGAGATGTGTTTCCCCACGTGATATTCAAGCTAGGCATGCGTTATTAAGCACGTGCAGGTCGAATTAAACTGTCCTTGGTCTTTAAGACTCCAAATGTTTTACCCGAAATCCTAGTTCATGGAATATTTTTACTTTAAAAATTATTACATTTCTCGTTTTAATTACAAAAGTGGTTGCAAAGGTTCAACCACATTTGTAATAACCAGATTTGTAATAAAAATCTCAAACACATTTTTTCGGGAGATGTGTTTTCCCACGTGATATTCAAGCTTAGCATGCGTTATTAAGAACGTGCAGGTCGAATTGAACTGTCCTGGGTCGTTTAAACTCCAAATGATTTACCTGAAATCTGTTCATGGAATATTTTACTTTAGAAAATTATTACATTTCTCGTTTTTATACAAAAGTGGTTGCAAAGGTTCAACCACATTTGTAATAACCAGATTGTAATAAAAATCGCAAACTCTTTTTTCGTGAGATGTGTTTTCCCACGTGATATTCAAGCTTAGCATACGTTATTAGGCACGTGCAGGTCGAATTGAAACTGTCCTGGGTCATTTAAACTCCAATTATTTACCGAAATCCTTGTTCATGGATATTTTACTTTAAAAAGTTATTACATTTCTGTTTTTAAATGCAAAAGTGTTGCAAAGGTTTAACCACATTTGTATAACCAGATTGTAATAAAAAACGCAAACTTTTTTTCGGAGATGTGTTTTCCCACGCTGATATTCAAACTTAGGCATCGTTATTAGGCACGTGCAGGTCGAATTAAACTGTCCTCGTTATTTAAGACTCCAATTGTTTTACCCGAAATCCTTGTTCATGAATATTTTACTTTAAAAAGTTATTACATTTCTGTTTTTATTCAAAAGTGTTGCAAAGTTCAACCACATTTGTATAACCAGATTTGTAATAAAAATCGCAAACACTTTTTTTCGGGAGATTGTGTTTCCCACGGATATTCAAGCTAGGAATGCGTTATTAGGCACGTGCAGGTCGAATTAAACTGTCCTGTTATTTAAGACTCAATTGTTTTACCCGAAATCCTTGTTCATGATATATTTTACTTTAAAAGTTATTACATTTCTCGCTTTTATTACAAAAGTGGTTGCAAAAGGGTTCAACCACATTTGTAATAACCAGATTTTAATAAAATCGCAAACACTTGTTTTCGGGAGTGTGTGCTTTCCCACGTGATATTCAAGCTAGGACATGCGTTATTGGCACGTGCAGGTCGAATTAAACTGTCCTTGGTCGTTTAAGACTTCAATTGTTTTACCCGAAATCCTTGTTCATGGATATATTTTACTTTAAAAGTTATTACATTTCTCGTTTTTATTACAAAAGTGGTTGCAAAGGTTCACCACATTGGTAATAACCAGATTTGTAATGAAAATCGCAAACCTTTTTTCGGGAGGTGTGCTTTCCACGTGATATTCAAGCTTAGCATGCGTTATTGGACGTGCAGGTCGAATTAAACTGTCCTGGTCGTTTAAGGACTCCAATTGTTTTACCACAATCCTTGTCATGGAATATTTTACCTTTAAAAAATTATTACATTTCTCGTTTTTATTACAAAAGTGGTTGCAAAGGTTCAACCACATTGTATAACCAAAATTGTAATAAAAATCGCAAACTTTTTTTTCGGAGATGTGTTTTCCCACGTGATATTCAAGCTTAGCATGCGTTATTAAGCACGTGCAGGTCGAATTAAACTGTCCTGGGTCATTTAAGACTCCAAATTTTTACCAAATCCTTGTCAGGAATATTTTACTTAAAAAAGTTATTCATTTCTCGTTTTTATTACAAAAGAGGTTGCAAAGGTTCAACCACATTTGTAGTAACCAGAATTGTAATAAAAAACGCAAACTTTTTTTTTCGGGAGATGTGCTTTCCCACGTGATATTCAAGCTTAGGCATGCGTTATTAAGCACGTGCAGGTCGAATTAGACTGTCCCGGGTCATTTAAGACTCCAATTGTTTTACCTGAAATCCTTGTTCATGGACATATTTTACTTTAAAAAATTATTACATTTCTCGTTTTTATTACAAAGGTGGTTGCAAGGGTTCAGCCACATTTGTAATAACCAGATTTGTAATAAAAATCGCAAACACTTTTCTTCGGAAGATGTGTTTTCCCACGTGATATTCAAGCTTAGGCATGCTTTATTAAGCACGTGCAGGTCGAATTAAACTGTCATGGGTCATTTAAGACTCCAATTGTTTTACCCGAAATCCTTGTTCATGGATATATTTTACTTTAGAAAATTATTACATTTCTCGTTTTTATTACAAAAGTGGTTGCAAAGGTTCAACCACATTTGTAATAACCAGATTTGTAATAAAAATCGCAAATTGTTTTTTTTTTTGAGAGATGTGTTTTCCTACGTGATTTTCAAGCTAATGCATGCGTTATTAAGCACGTGCAGGTCGAATTAAACTGTCCTGTGTCATTTGTGTCATTTAAGACTCCAAATGTTTTACCTGAAATCTTTGTTCATGGACATATTGTATTTTAAAAAAAGTATTACATTTCTCGTCGGTTACTAGCATAAAGATACTGTTGTACTGATTTTAATATCATTGACATTTTTATCATCATTATAAACATTATCATAATAATAATAGTAATAATAATAATCCTCATCATCTGGGGCTGGTCCGTTCTAGGATCAATGGTAAGATTAATTGCCCTAAACTGTATTACCTAAATAATGTTGAAAGCAGGCTCTCTGAATCCAACAAACAAATATAAAATTCATCAAAAACATTATACAGATTGCCAAAATTCGAGACGTTTGCAGTAGTAGGTGTAATATGACCACTACAGATTGTCAATAAATGGTGGTTATTTGTACCAAAGTATTTGGAAATCTGACTAAAGCGAGTTATGATTCGGGCACAAACATTATATATTACACAAAATAACAAAACAAATCTAAGTTCAAAGCTGTGACCTTGATCTTGGAGATAGCAACAAGGATCATGATCGCAACACACCTTCTATCCATGCTGGTTATTTGTACCAAATAATTTGAAATTTCTGACTATGCATGGGCAAGTTATACCAAGGACAAAAACGTATATACATGTATATCTAACTGCACGAACACACAAACTCCGCTGTTTCACGGCGGGATTATAATAAAAGAAGGCCTGTAAACTCATAGGCGGGCTCGATGAGGTGAGGGTAATTAGAAAATAAGGTGTATTTTCTTAGAATCTCATAGACATTATTTCGCAGCACAAGATCGGGCCCTCCTAGACTTAAGGTTGACAATAAAATCTGTAAAAAGATCCTTTGGGAGCAAGGAATGCAACCAAGAAGAATAATAGCAGACTCGGTTTGATTGAGTCTGTTCAAGAGAGGTAATGAAATGTGCAACACCTCTCACGCCCCCTAGCACCGGCTTAAGCGGAAATCTATTACACATATGTTGAATGGACTCCATGATCCCAAAGGACCAGAAAATATAACAACGAGCTGTTTCAAGTTGGTTGACAGACAGGAAGTTGCTATGTCATGGTACAAATTATGTACAACTTGTCAACCTTAAGTCTAGGAGGGCCCGATCTTGTGCTGCGAAATAATGTCTATGAGATTCTAAGAAAATACACCTTATTTTCTAATTACCCTCACCTCATCGAGCCCGCCTATGAGTTAACAGGCCTTCTTTTATCATAATCCCGCCGTGAAACAGCGGAGTTTGTGTGTTCGTGCAGTTATATATACATGTATAAGTTTTTGTCCTTGGTATAACTTGCCCATGCATAGTCAGAAATTTCAAATTATTTGGTACAAATAACCAGCATGGATAGAAGGTGTGTTGCGATCATGATCCTTGTTGCTATCTCCAAGATCAAGGTCAAAGCTTTGAACTTAGATTTGTTTTGTTATTTTGTGTAATATATAATGTTTGTGCCCGAATCATAACTCGCTTTAGTCAGATTTCCAAATACTTTGGTACAAATAACCACCATTTATTGACAATCTGTAGTGGTCATATTACACCTACTACTGCAAACGTCTCGAATTTTGGCAATCTGTATAATGGTTTTGATGAATATTATATTTATTTGTTGGATTCAGAGAGCCTGCTTTCAACAGTATTTAGGTAATACAGTTTAGGGCAATTAATCTTACCATTGATCCTAGAACGGACCAGCCCAAGATGATGAGGATTATTATTATTACCATTATTATTATGATAATGTTTATAATGATGATAAAAATGTCAATGATATTAAAATCAGTACAACAGTATCTTTATGCTAGTAACCGACGAGAAATGTAATACTTTTTTAAAGTAAAATATATTCATGAACAAGGATTTCGGGTAATACAATTGGAGTCTTAAATGACCCGGGACAGTCTAATTCGACCTGCACGTGCTTAATAACGCATGCATTAGCTTGAAAATCATGTGGGAAAACACATCTCTCAAAAAAAACAATCTGCGATTTTTATTACAAATCTGGTTATTACAAATGTGGTTGAACCTTTGCAACCACTTTTGTAATAAAAACGAGAAATGTAATAATTTTCTAAAGTAAAATATGTCTATGAACAAGGATTTCGGGTAAAACATTTGGAGTCTTAAATGACCCATGACAGTTTTATTCGACCTGCACGTGCTTAATAACGCATGCCTAAGCTTGAATATCACGTGGGAAAACACATCTCCCGAAAAAAAGTGTTGGCGATTTTTATTACAAATCTGGTTATTACAAATGTGGTTGAACCTTTGCAACCACTTTTGTAATTAAAACGAGAAATGTAATAATTTTTTAAAGTAAAATATGTCCATGAACAAGGATTTCGGGTAAAACAATTGGAGTCTTAAATGACACAGGACAGTCTAATTCGACCTGCACGTGCTTAATAACGCATGCATAAGCTTGAATATCACGTGGGAAAACACATCTCCCGAAAAAAAGTGTTGGCGATTTATATTACAAATCTGCTTATTACAAATGTGGATAAACCTTTGCAACAACTTTTGTAATAAAAACGAGAAATGTAATAACTTTTTAAAGTAAAATATATCCATGAACAAGGATTTCGGGTAAAACAATTGGAGTCTTAAATGACCAAGGACAGTTTAATTCGACCTGCACGTGCCTAATAACGCATTCCTAAGCTTGAATATCACGTGGGAAAGCACATCTCCCGAAAAAAATGTTTGCGTTTTTTATTACAATTCTGGTTGTTACAAATGTGGTTGAACCTTTGCAACCACTTTTGTAATAAAAACGAGAAATGTAATAATTTTCTAAAGTAAAATATGTCCATGAACAAGGACTTCTGGTAAAACAATTGGAGTCTTAAATGACCAAGGACAGTTTAATTTGACCTGCATGTGCTTAATAACGTATGCCTAAGCTTGAATATCACGTGGGAAAACACATCTCCCGAAAACAAGTGTTTGCGATTTTTATTACAAATCTGGTTATTACAAATGTGGTTGAACCTTTGCAACAACTTTTGTAATAAAAACGAGAAATGTAATAACTTTTTAAAGTAGAATATATCCATGAACAAGGATTTCGGGTTAAACTATTGGGAGTCTTAAATGACCCAGGACAGTTCAATTCGACCTGCACGTGCTTAATAACGCATGCATAAGCTTGAATAGCACGTGGAAAAACACATCTCTCAAAAAAAAGTTTGCGATTTTTATTAGAAATCTGGTTATTACAAATGTGGTTGAACCTTTGCAACAACTTTTGTAATAAAAACGAGAAATGTAATAACTTTTTAAAGTAAAATATATCCATGAACAAAGATTTCGGGTAAAACAATTGGAGCCTTAAATGACCAAGGACAGTTTAATTCGACCTGCACGTGCCTAATAACGCATTCCTAAGCTTGAATATCACGTGGGAAGACACATCTCCCGAAAATAAGTGTTTGCGATTTTTATTACAAATCTGGTTATTACAAATGTAGTTGAACCTTTGCAACCACTATTGTAATAAAAACGAGAAATGTAATTATTTTTTAAAGTAAAATATGTCCATGAACAAGGATTTCAGGTAAAACATTTGGAGTCCTAAATGACCCGCCACAGTCTAATTCGACCTGCACGTGCTTAATAACGCAAACATAAGCTTGAATATCGCATTGGAAAACAGATCTCCCGAAAAAAAGTGTTTGCGATATTTATTACAAATCTGGTTATTACAAATCTGGTTGAACCTTTGCAACCACTTTTGTAATAAAAACGAGAAATGTAATAATTTTTTAAAGTAAAATATGTCCATGAACAAGAATTTCAGGTAAAACAATTGGAGTCTTAAATGACCCGGGACAGTTTAATTCGACCTGCACGTGCTTAATAACGCATGCATAAGCTTGAATATCACGTGGGAAAACACTTCTCCCAAAAAAAAGTGTTGCGATTTTTATTACAAATCTGGTTATTACAAATGTGGTTGAACCTTTGCAACTCTTTGTAATAAAACGAGAATGTAATAACTTTTTAAAGTAAATATATCCATGAACAAGGATTCGGGTAAAACATGGATCTTAAATGACCAGGACAGTTCAATTGACTGCCGTGCTTAATAACGCATGCATAAGCTTGATATCACGTGGGAAAAACATCTTCAAAAAAAAGTTTGCGATTTTTATTACAATCTGTTATTACAAATGTGGTTGAACCTTTGCAACCACTTTTGTAATAAAAAAGAGAATTGTTATAATTATTACAAATCTGGTTTTTATTACAAGTGTGGTTGTAACATAGCAGACTCCAAGCGTTTTATTTTGATGTATAAAAGAATCCATTCTATCCGATCGTTGTATGAAAAGAATACTTGAAGATATAAGTTAGTTGCCAAATGGTTAAAACACATGTTTTGTATGGGTTAAAAGAATAGAATGTAGTAATTATTGCAATCATGTCTGTGTCATAAAAACTGATTAAGAAAATTAGGAACGCTTTGGCCTACAGTTGTCAAACTTCATAAGAAGAGCTTCTAGAATAACTGTGTGTGGTCAACAGGTGACCCCTGTAGCTTTGGGGATCATTAGGTCCACGGTCAATATCATATCGCGGGACTGACGTGTGGAGGGGGGGGGGGGGGGCGCACTTAAGTTTTACAAAAAAAAAACTTTTTTAACGATGATAATGGTTTGTATTTAAACTAAAATCTTGTGGAAATCGGAAACAGTTGTTTTAGTGCTAAACCCGACGTTGTAATTCAAAACAGTGAGATAAAAACATAAAACGTTTTTTAATGCTCTGATGTGATAATTGCAAAGCAGCTATCATCAGTGTTCAATTATCTCTAAAGTTAAAAGTTTGTAGTGTAGATGTGTTACCAGACAGATGTTATAATTCCGTAGACATTTGATTGATTAAACACTGTGTTTTTTTTTTCAAATAAAAGATGGCTTAGGCTAAATCTTATTCAATTACATCACGAACCAATGCCTGTCTTAGCACTAATAGGTTAAACATGTTAATGCTTCTGATAAACCACATCATCATACTACTGAAGAAAAGCTTAGCCTTGATTAAGATAACAAAAATGCAAAGGATATATGTTTAGAAATAAAACGTTAGTTTTCTACCATGAAAAAAAAAGAAGCGTACGCATAGATGTTTAACCTGACTGGAATAAGAAGGATCTGAATAACCTAGACTAGCTCCTAGACTATAATATATATTTTTACATTTTTATGATCGAATGTAGTGAACTTAACCAGTCTATATCATATGTCCAATATCTAATTTTACATCATTCCTCTTCGAAAATCTCTAAAATAGACTGGCTTTTGTTTCTATGAAATGGTGGGAAATGTAGAAATATATTTATTATCAGTCTAGTGGCTAATCTATGAATAGCCCTGTTAAAGTTTCTCAAAAAACAACTGACATGCTTGTGGTTTTTGCGTAAAATAGTCTCACGTGAACCATTGCTGATAACTGCGCAAAATTATTGTGTAAATAGAATGCACGAAAATTGCAACTTTATTAACGCAACAACTTGTTACAGTGTGTTTGAAATGATTTAATTATTAGATATATGTTAACAGTAAGCTTGATTATAGAATATTCACGCGTCAAAATACATATTTAGAGTATTGTAATAATTTTCATCATTGATAATTACTTTATCATGAAGTATCATAAATATTTCAGTATTTTCATTAAAGCTATTGTCTCAAAGATTAATTTGTTTGTTTTGGGTTTAACGCCGTTTTCAACAGTATTTCAGTCATGTAACGGCGGACAGTTAACCTAACCAGTGTTCCTGGATTCTGTACCAGTACAAACCTGTTCTCCGCAAGTAACTGCCAACTTCCCCACATGAATTATCAGAGGTGGAGGACGAATGATTTCAGACACAATGTATTTCATCAAATCGTCACGGAGAACATACGCCCCGCCCGAGGATCGAACTCGCGACCCCGCGATCCGTAGACCAAAGCTCTCCATACTGAGCTAAGCGGGCGGGTATTAAATCAAAGATTAAAGAACTTTATTGATATTTGTGAGATCTCTTTAAACGTTATATATATTTACATATTCTTGTTACATAGCTCCCTGCCACTTTGATACGGAGTGATCTCCCTTAAATGATTCACAGACAACTCGTCCCCTAGTCAACCCGTCGCCATTTTGGTCATTTCGTATGATCCATTGACGATTTCAAATTGGTCATTTCGTCCCCCACTTTTCTGCCCCGTTCTTTTAGTCTTATTTTTGTCAAAGTTTCCTAGATTATGACTAATATAATTATGATGTAAAATATGTGTTCTTTAAAATATGTTCTGCATAAAACACCATGAAAATTTTACTTTAAAAACTACATTTTGTTTTGCTAACTACCCAGTCGTATATAGAAGTGCAGAGTGCATGCACGTTTCGCAGCTTAAAATGTGCATGCCGTGTATCTTTCTTAAAGATACTTCTTGTTTAGCCTGGCTGATTCAAACAGGTGCAGGATTTAGTGAATTATATATAATACCTTTATATAGAATAAGACTTTATCAATATGTTTAAAGTGTTATTACATTATACGACTATCATCATAGTATTTCATCATAGTACGTAACTTATACCCTGTTATAAATGTCATACTTTTCTCATTTTCACATTTTTTAAAACTTCCTTTTGTAACGTCATATTACCACGTAATATTCAATGTAAGGCAATGAACATATTGTATGTTTTTTGCTTAATGAAAAGAATATCTTGCAAAAATGTTTCAATAAGATATAATAGGATCAACGTTGCACTGACGCGATCTATCTGACTAGTCTATCAGTGCTATTATTTTGCTTGACATTTTGATACTTTGTCCAACATTTGGTTCATTGGTGGGTCATTAAAATGTAATTAAAATTATGCAGAACAAAACATGAAAAATGATTGATTGGGATAACCACACAAAATCGTAATTAGTAAATATTTGTTGTAAAATCATTACTATTCACTAAAGACTAGATTTTATGGCTCTTGTGACTCTACCAATCCAAAAAATTAAAGAACATATAATATCACCATTCATTTTATGTTCAAAACCTGAAATCCACGAATTCCTATCCCGACGAGATGGCCTTTTTTTGGCTAAAACCACGAAATTTTATACTCTCGAAATTAAATGATTTCATAGTGTTTTAACGCCTGCATTTTTCTAACGAGACAGTTGTTGTGTGGAGTTTATTGAGAGTTCAAACAACTGGCCGTAGTCGCCGCAAATGCATATATTTAACAAGTGAATATTAATGGATAAGCTGATAAATTGAATTTTAAATGGATGTGTTTAAATTGGTGCAAATGGCGGCTACGCCTGGAATTTGTAACGTATGATTATTTTCTATTTGTATCTATGTAATATAAACAGAACAGAATAGAACAAATGTTTATTCATACACAGTATTGCATCGTCATAGCAAAAAAAAATATTACAAATACATGCATGTAAAACGGCGGGAGTGAGCACAATGATTAAAGGTATTTACATATCAATTACAATATTATATATATACACAAAAGTATTTGAAAGACGTAGGTAAATATGCAATAATATGGTTAATACGATATATTGAAGCATCAGCTCACCCGTGATTAATTCATGCTTGTATTTTCATAAAAATATGATGTCATCAAAATCAAAAAATGTTATCTTAAACCTAGCGAAGTATTTCTTAGTCCCTATTCAAATTCAGTCTGAAGAATATACGTAATATGATGTACAAGACATTGTTAATTTGACAATTCTACAATTGTAAGTTATAAAAATTATAACGTTCTTTTTATATTTTTCACTGTAAATCTATGTCTTTTATTGAATTTGTACCCCCTTCCAATTATATTTCTAAAACATGTTTATCATTGAACATGTATTCTGTATTGGCTATAAGCATATGTGTTTTATGCTGAATAAACTTTTGTATAGTATTTTAATAAAGCTCATTTTAATTCCTTGCTAAACTATTTAATTACTAGTGTACCTGCTTGACAGTACTAATATCTTCTGACAAATCTGCATTTTTTTGTTGAAAACGGGAATCCTGGTATCTAAGATGAAATATTTGTAGAAAGTCATCTTCATGCTATGATTCACCCATAAATTGAAGATCTTGACAGTATGGGTTTTATAGAATAGATTTAATTGGTAGAGTCTTATTGTTCAAAGTAGCTACCACGACGGATATTTAGTCATTACTTTACAAACTACTGACGAGCAATAGTAGTTTCATTTAGTTTATTTCAATTCGTCACGTGTTGTTAACACTTAAACGTATTTAGCTGTTCAATGAGATTTGTCAAATCTTAATAACGTAAACTTCTTCATCCCGTGTGGGACATGAGACATGAATGATGTGTCTCAGTTTGGGTATGCGAAGGACAATATGCGCAGATTTGCCTCATAATAAGCACAGCATTGTTATTGTTTTCTGTAAAGTGTTCCTGCCGACACCCTCGCTTTCTTTTCCCTACTTGATAATCTTTTTTAATTTTTTTTTATCATTTCTTTTATATATTCTGATCCTGATCTTTCTTGGCTCTGATATATCAGCTTTTCTGAGAAGAAAAAGGACACAACATTTGAATAGCCACAGGAGTTACTTCCTGTGAACAAAACACAGGGTCTGTGCACTGACTATCTTTTCCCGATTGGTGTTCATCGGCAATTCTGGGAGGCAGCTTTGGTACATACATAGTCTGTTGCCACGACATCGAAATTGCATCAGCTTGGGTTTCGTGGTCATGCTGCATTTATTTTTATTTTTTTACATTTTTTTCCAAGACAGCTGTTTTATCAAGTTTCTCTTGTCACTTTTGATTACACTACAACACTCTAACCCGTACAGCAGGACCGAATTAAAATGCCATCCAAATACGCAAAACAGAGCAAATTCGTATACCCTTTGAATGGATGTTTGTTGCATTTTAAGTTCCTAATGCATTTTTATTTATTTTAGGAGGTTCATTTCAACTGCCTCGGGAGGTGTTTTCGTATACAGTGTGTCATGAAATAGACCAGTCTTTGGGTGGTAAAGTTTGATTGCTATGGAAGTTGTGCGCCTCGTTAATTCGTTCGCACAGTTTTATTTAACCATGAATACATTCGTCTATATTTACCCATTTATTGCCCTACAATATTTTCAGTGTCCGGTTTGGTCAAGGGTTGAGAACAAGGGTGAGGGGAAGATGTACGGGTTGCTCCTGGAGAGTGTACAGTATTACGTCATACAGGATGTGGGGGAGGAGACGTGGAAGAAAATACTCGCGCATGCAGGTATATTCTTTTAAAGATAATTCCTTTATCTAGCCACTGTTACCATGTAAAACCTACTATCTCCGTATAATGTATATGACATAAATTAGTTTGACTTTAATGTTGGTTGTTGTGATCATATCTCGTCTATGTTCCATAAGCCCGTACTTACTCTCGTGGTTTGACAATTTCAACATCAGACGTCTAAAGGTGTCTTGCTTTAGACAACGGGCAGTCTCCGAAAACCATGTATGTCTACTTTGCTGCCCGATAGTTCACCCAGAGACAATTTGCTGGTAAACGAAGCTAACGAATTGTAACATTCAAATTGATTGCTTGAGATCTAAATGTATCAAACTCATTTTCAGTAAAATGTTATGTTCCAATACCATTTGTCTTACGTTTTTTGTTTTTAGGCATCAAAAACATCGTTTTTACAACTCACAATACATATCGAGATGAGCTTATGACGTTACTAGCCCAGAGTTGTTGTCACGTGACAAAAACAAAGGATTACAACCAGTGGATGACATTCTTTGGTACGTGTTTTGTAGAATTCTGCGCCACTTACGGTTACGACAAACTTCTACGTGTAACAGGAAGGAATTACAGAGATTTTTTACATGGAATAGATAATATTCATGAAGTGATACGGTTTAGTTATCCAAGATTACAAAGTCCTGCCTTTTTAGTTTTGACAGAAGACAAAGAGGGTTGTGTGATGCTTTATCAAACAAAACGTAGAGGATTTAAGCATTATGTGATTGGGCAATTGCAACAGGTTGCTAAACGGTTTTATAAAATTTCTGTGACAATAACTGTGATAGAAGAGGAAATTATTGACAGAAAAACTCACGTGAAATTCAGGCTGGATTTTGATAATTCAGCTTACGTGCCGAAGTTTACGCCAAAACAGCACTCAGGGAACCAAACCTTCTCAAGTATTACGGGTGATACATTCCTAAAAGTAAGTACACACAGTAAAGTCGAATCTTGCCTTAATTTCACCTGTGAAAAGGCATCAACTATCTCTAAGACCAATAGCCTTCTATTTACGCTTCAACGATTCTTAGCGTATATAGACTTCTGAATAAAAGCGCCAACAAATAAATCAAAGATATCATTATGGCTGTCCCAGGCATGGTCTTTATAAATATATTTGACTGTAAATTGAAAATTAAAATATATGCACCATGCACAAGACTTAACAAGAGACCTTCGTGATTGAACGTACTAAACGTTAATTGAATCACCGTCTCCATTTGGCTCGAGCCCCGCTGGGTGATTAGTGGAAGGTCTTTGGTCCAACTGGTTCTACCTAGGTGTCCAGCCGTGTCAGAAATGATAATAGTGTTTTACTTCGCTTTATGAAAGATAAGCGCAATTTAACCTTTCCAAAACAGAACAATTTTTTACTTCAGATTTACGTAAAATAAGAAGTTTTTATGACCTGAAATACAGAAAAAATCTAGCTTATCTATGGGAGAAATAATCTACAGCTGCACAGCGGTCGTAATTCTGAAAGAGATAGATAATTTTTTACCAGATTCCAATTGATCTTAAATATAGATCCTGTCAGTCAAAGTTTAGAACAAGAGGTTAACTGTAAGGCAAATGCTTATTTAAGCGCCAAAATGTTTTATTACCATGATAAATGAATATTTGCAATTGATTGCTTATCAGTTTGTGTTCTAGGTATATCGAACTTAGTTCCGGTCTGGTAAAAGAAATGAAAAGTATCGCCCGGGCGAGACTTCTTGACAGATAAATATTTTTCTCTGTGTGCGATGGGATCAGATATCAAAGCAAACATTTCAAATCGCACTATTTTTGTCACGTGACTGCAATTTTTCAGGGAAACCTGCTGTAATCAGTTGATATGCCTTACAAAAGTATATTGCAGTATGAATAATTAAAGATCTAAAGAATAGGTTCAAAACGTTATTGAATCCGGATCTACATAAATCAAGGTTTTAAGTCCGAAATGTGAGACCCAGACTTTAAAAAGCTAAATTTTAATTTATTTCTGGCATTGATTCTACTACTACTTCGCACAAATGCACCTTCTTCAGCTTTATAAACAGTTCAACAAAATTTCAGATTTGAAAGTGCCAGTTATTTCACACTTAAAATGTTTTGAATATGGACGGGGATCAAGTGACTCGAGTGCATTTATTTCTACAATGTAGATTTCCCATAGTCGTAAATAAACACATGATGTATGATATAGTGAAATAAAATGTATAGGTCCGTGTGCTTGTTTTTGAGATATTTGTCCATGATTAAATAGGTCTGCGCATTCGCCGAATCCAGGCTTTATTCCACGTTATCCGGATAAATAACGTTAACACTTTAGTACCAAAATTTTAATGTCGGAGATGTACGTAACGTCGTAAGATGTGATTGCGTCACGTAGTATGTATTAACGATAGTGTGATTTTTCGATGAAAACGAATCGGACAATGAAAATTATAGTCTTACAATTATCATTACACAAAACAACACACATCCAGGTATAAGATACATCATAGGGTTGAATATATATACAAACATAAGGAAAGAAAATGTCATTAAATAGTTTTACAACGACGTAGATAAAATATAGTTGCTCCAGTTCTTTAATGAAGAGGACTGAGCTAGAAATACTTGGAAAATGCCTTAAAACTAAGCGATTGAATAGTTCTTATTTTCATTCGTTTTATAGTTGTTTAACTTCCTAAAGAATCCTGTTTAGCTCAGATATTTGTTATACTGTTAAGTAGAGACTTCTTTCATACCAGAGAGAATCAGTTACTTGTTAATATATTTGCGGGAAGTATAATGAAATGATGGATAGGTCAGATCAACATACCAGCTGGTAGGTTTATTTCTTGTCACTCATAAAACATTCAATAAATGATGTTAAGCTGTAAACCCGTTTGTAGTCAGACAGATATGTTAATTTTCTCAGATTTTTCGATAGTTTTATTTTGGTTTTATGTCAGTTTTGACGTTGGAGAAAAACAAAAGAGTAACGGGGTTCGTCAAATGTTTTCTGTTATTCTGGCCCAATTCGAATCGAAGGAATTTTTCAACAATTAGATATGGAATAACAAAGATTCTAACACGATCCGCAGCAGTTGCTATATAAACATATAGCGAAATCGCCTCTTCCATTCCGCCCTACGATTGTAACACGACTGAGATTCTACTCTGCTTCCGTTATATACCGACTAAATACTCGACTTTTTCAGTGTTATGTAGTAGTAATAAAAAGTACATCAAATTTTCTGAAACAAACAATATCTAACTGATGAATTTATTTGTTTATATTTTATCGTAAGAATATGTTTCAGCCCGGTAAGTTTCAACTTCAACA
Organism: Mercenaria mercenaria; assembly: GCF_021730395.1. NCBI lineage: Eukaryota > Metazoa > Mollusca > Bivalvia > Venerida > Veneridae > Mercenaria > Mercenaria mercenaria. Next base: position 86,684 of record NC_069377.1, on the reverse strand, counting down.
CCAGTGCATCTATGTCTGGTCGTGTGTGAAGTTTACAATTTCTGCGTTGTAGGCACCACAAATGTCAACTACATTCTACTTTGACAGTAAATAAATTATAATTAATTTTCCAATCTTCCAGACTCAAGTTTTTACGTGTTTATATGCCGCCGCAATGTTCTGGCGTGTATGTTTCAGTGCCATCATGTAGGTGACGTGTACTATTTTTAGAAACTGCATATATAAACCTTGAATTAAGTATTTACCTCTGATTTCTATATCCGACCTTTGATGTTATTGAAAATAACATTTTCACGGTAATAACTACTTAATACTTTAATTAAAATTTACTGAATATCGGAAAATTCCGTTTGATGCAACGCTTTCCATTCGTGGGGAGGTTTTTATAATAGGATATGGCCAGCCGAATGACAATCGCGCTAAAATGTAGTGCTGTAAAATGCGAAGAATTTACGTGGTTAGAATCGAAATAATAAATATGTTCAAATAATTTTATCAGTTAATAAAATATGGGCAGTCGTTCGGATGCGAATATTAAATCACTCGTGCTACGCACTCGTGATTTAATTATTACGCATCCGAACTCCTGCCCATATTTTATTAACTGATAAAATATAGGCACATATTTATTATTTCTTAAGTAAAATCTCGATAAATGAATATGTTTCAAGTTTTTCATAGAATAAGGCGTAAGAAAGAACAAATTAAAAGCGTTTTGGTAGGTTAAATCGTATTTTTGTTACATGTAGTGATCATTGAAGAAATAGATCGGGCCCTGATAGACATCAGTCGTTAGAGTCATAAAATCAATCCTCTCTGATACCACTTTATGAAAACATTTACAATATCTCTTGCCTCTGTCTCCAGATGAGCCTAGAGAGACAATGTTTTCGGAGAAAATATCATTGGCTTTATGAAGAAATTAATATTAGTACAGATTATTTGATATCAACAGACTGTGTAAGTCTAGGGCCTTAATTGACGATAGTATACTTAACTCAAATGTAGGCTATGTAAACGTGAAGTGTTAACCGTGTTTTCATAACTTGTCAGCGCTATTGAATGTTTGACTTGAGAAAAAATGAGTGCTTTACTAAAACATATTACGAACATGAGTGAAATCTGAATGTTTTAATAAAACTATGCCCAGGACTCTCGCCCAGGACTCCCGTCGATTTAATCTGCTCTGACTTACATTTACTTCAGTTTTATGCGGGTTGTAAAGAGTGCAGAATTTTATGGTAATCTCTGCGGATTATTTCGACTTATATTTGAAGAGATGCATATCAAATTTAAGTAAAGGTAAAAAGGTAAAGGCGGGGCGTGTCCCATTAACCTCCTTTATTTACATTCACTGTAATATTATGGTTTGTATAGAAAAAGAAATAGATTCGTATAAATAACAATATCTTCGACGTCATTCACAACAGCTGACAAAATTGAGTCATTTAAAAAAACATTTTTGCACTCCAAAATTTTAAATAAATATAAGGATAATTTTTATAGCTAAAACTGACTTTTTTCTGATGATAGAGATAAAACTTTAATCGATACGACAATGACTTTTTCAAGGATTTAAGGGTATTTAAATAAAATCAGGAACTGTATTTTTATCTAAAGGCAAATCACTATACCACGTGGACAGGTCTTTCTGGCTGTTCCGTTTTGCTGTTGAAAAGATGGAATATCCTGACATCTATTTTCTGATACTCACGAAGAGAATATAACTTCCGTTTGTTAGCATGCTGCTGTAAAAAAAGAATTGAAGATTTTTGTTGTGTGCATTTAGACAGGCTAAAACACTACATCGGGACATTCTACAAAACATTCAAGAAATTGTAGTGCGATTCGTGGATTTGCAAGAGGTCACACTGTAGTTATACCCGTCTATACGCACAAATATCATCCGAAAATAAATTCGGCACAGATCGATTGAAATGCTTATAAATAGTAACTATCAATCTAACAGATTTTAACCGTTTTCGAAATAATAAACAAAATCAACGCAGTACAAGGAAATTTGCACATTCTCTATACATCACATCTTTTGTTTAATTGTCCTTAACTGTGGCTACATCGGGGTAATTAAAATGTGCTTTGTTAAAAGTATCTTTAGTATATTGTGGGTTAGACGATTTTCCTGTCACTTTTAATTCGCACCTTGTTAAACATTGTCAAATGATTTTGCTTTTTAGCTCACCTGTCACAAAGTGACAAGGTGAGCTTTTGTGATCGCGCAGCGTCCGTCGTCCGTCGTCCGTGCGTACGTCCGTCAGTCCGTCCGTCCGTCCGTAAACTTTTGCTTGTGACCACTCTAGAGGTCACATTTTTCATGGGGTCTTTATGAAAATTGGTCAGAATGTTCACCTTGATGATATCTAGGTCAAGTTCGAAACTGGATCACGTGTGGTCAAAAACTAGGTCAGTAGGTCTAAAAATAGAAAAACCTTGTGACCTCTCTAGAGGCCATATTTTTCACAAGATCTTCATGAAAATTTGTCAGAATGTTCAACTTGATGATATCTAGGTCAAGTTCCAAACTGGGTCACGTGCCGTCAAAAACTAGATCAGTAGGTCAAATAAAAGAAAAACCTTGTGACCTCTCTAGAGGCCATATTTTTCATGGTATCTGTATAAAAGTTGGTCTGGATGTTCATCTTGATGATATCTAGGTCGAATTTGAAAGTGGGTTACGTGCGGTCAAAAACTAGGTCAGTAGGTCTAAAAATAGAAAAACATTGTGACCTCCCTAGAGACCATACTTTTAAATGGATCTTCATGAAAATTGGTCAGAATGTTCATCTTGATGATATCTAGGTCAGGTTCGAAACTGGGACATGTGCAGTCAATAACTAGGTCAGTAGGTCAAATAATAAAAAAACCTTGAGACCTCTCTAGAGGCTGTATTTTTCATGGGATCTGTATGAAAGTTGGTTTGAATGTTCATCTTGATGAAATCTAGATCAAGTTTGAAACTGGGTCAACTGTGGTCAAAATCTAGGTCAGTAGTTCTAAAAATAGAAAAACCTTGTGACCTCTCTAGAGGCCATACTTTTAAATGGATCTTCATAAAAATTGGTCAGAATGTTCATCTTGATGATATCTAGGTCAGATTTGAAACTGGGTCATGTGCAGTCAATAACTAGGTCAGTAGGTCAAATAATAAAAAAACCTTGTGACCTCTCTAGAGGCCATATTTTTCAATGGATCTTCATGAAAATTGGTCAGAATTTTTATCTTGGTGATATCTAGGTCAGGTTTAAAACTGGGTCACATGAGCTCAAAACTAGGTCACTATGTCAAATAATAGAAAAAAACAACGTCATACTCAGTTAAAAACTGGGTCATGTGGGAACAGGTGAGCGATTCAGGACCATCATGGTCCTCTTGTTTAGATAAAGCTGCCATGTGAATCACACTGCTGTATCACACTGTTGTATCATACTGTTGTATCACACTGCTGTATCACACAGCTGTATCACATGCCATGTGAAACACACTGCTGTATCACACTGCCATGCTGAATCACACTGTTGTATCACACTTCTGTATTACCATGCCATGCTGAATCACACTGCTGTATCACACTGCCATGCTGAATCACACTGCTGTATCACACTGCTGAATCACACTGTTGTATCACACTGTTATATCAGACTGATATAGTACACTGTTGTATCACACTGTTGTATCACACTGATGTATCACACTGCTGTATCATACTGCTGTAGTCGCACTGTTGTAACACACTGTTGTAACACACTGCTGTATCACACTGCCATGTGAAACACACTGCTGTATCACACTGCCATGCTGAATCACACTGTTGTACCTCACTTCTGTATTACACTGCCATGCTGAATCACACTGCTGTATCACACTGCCATGCTGAATCACACTGCTGTATCACACTGTTGTATCACACTGTCATATGAATCAAACTGCAGTATCACACTGTCATGTGAAACACACTGCTGTATCACACTGCCATGCTGAATCACACTGTTTTATCACACTTCTCTATCACACTCATGTTTCACACTGCTGTATCTCACTTCCATGCTGAATCACACTGTTATATCACACAGCAGTACCACACTGCCATGCTCACACTGCTGTATCACACTGTTGTTTCACACGCATGTATCACACTGCTGTATCACACTTCCCTGCTGAATCACACTGTTGTATCACACAGCAGTATCACACAGCTGTATCACACTGCTGTATCACACTGCCATGTGAAACACACTGCTGTATCACACTGCCATGCTGAATCAAATTGCTGTATCATACCGCAGTGTGAATCACACTGCTGTAACACACTGCTGTATCACACTGTTGTATCACACTGATGTATCACACTGCTGTATCAAACTGCTATGCGAAACACACTGATGTATCACACTGCTGTATCGCTCTGCCATGCTGAATCACCCTTCTGTATCACACTGTTGTATCACACTGCCATGCTGAATCACACTGCTGTATCACACTGCCATGCTGAATCACACTGCTGTATCACACTGCCATGTGAATCATACTGCTGTATCATACTGCTATATCACACTGCCATGCTGAATCACACTGCTGTATCACACTGCTGTATCACACTGCAATGTGAATCACACTGCTGTATCACACTGCTATATCACACTGCCCTGCTGAATCACACTGCTGTATCACACTGCAATCCTGAATCACACTGCAATCCTGAATCACACTGCTGTATCACACTGCTGTATCATACTGCCATGTGAATCACATTGCTGTATCAAACTGCTGTATCACACTGCAATGTAAATCACACTGCTGTATCACACTTCTGTATCACACTGTTGTATCACACTGCTTTATCACATTGTTGTACTGCTGTATCACACTGCCATGCTGTATCACACTGCCATGTGACACGTCGTTCGCGAATATCAGTAAAAGTAAAAACACCACAAATATTATAATGTTGACATCATAATTACCGATACAGGTTTCGCGCCACTTCTATTCCTCTTTATGACAGATTCTAAATGTCCGCGTGGTTAAGAATTTGCAAGTTGACAGCCACTAGAAATATTCGCGAAGTTGATATTTCGCGAGTTAAGACGCTCAAATTTCGCCTGGTGTAAAATTCCCGCTTTTTGACGAATAGTTATAACGATTTTTTTAATGTGCGTATCTGCCCGTCCACAAATAGTGGCTCCCATTTATTCGTTCTCACATTGAACGGTTGAAAAATAGATGTTAATATCGAGGCATCCTCAATCAGCTGAGAAAAGGTTGAAATGGCAACGAAGTTGGGGCTAGCTTTGTCATCAACTTGAAATAATGGCAAGTGTAGAGGTGGCAGGGAGTTCAAGCTCGTTTTGACTTGTAAATGAACGGTTTTCACGTTTTGGGAAGGCAACGATTTTTTTTTTTTTTATTTAACGTCGCACCGACGAAATTCGATACAGTTCTGATATTGATATAAACTTCAAATGGCAAAGTTGGAGTTGGCTTCGACTTCCAGCACAGCTGTGCCTGAAAAGAATGCACTACAGCTCCGTATGGAACAGCAACGAGGAAAAAATGCATTTTGCTTAGTGGCGACCAGTATCTTTATCATGATTTTGACATTCAAAAAAATCATATTGTATATTTAGGTGTCAAGGTCTTTATTTCCATTCAGTTTGGTTTCGTTTTTCTGAGATATTGATCTTCCTTTTGGACACGCTGAAATGTCTTGGGCATCTTATCATTAAATGGGTGAATGCATCGAGTTTTGGTGCTTACTTGTAAAACGGTCATTTACATAACTGAATTTATTTTGTTTCAAATATACCCCTTATATTGAAATACGGAAACGAACAAACTCTGTCAAAAGCCGGATCACTTTAAAATAGGTAGCGCTCTTTTCATTTTCTTTTTTAAGTCACTAAATTAATAACTTTGCAACTTTCTGAAATGTTGTACTGCAGATATACATAAGTAATATCATTCAGTGGAAAGAAGAAAATCATGGTCTTGTTTAATAAAAAATAATAAAATGGCATTTTCATGCAAATAGCGCAATTGATTATGATTTAGCCACACTTAGTACACAACGCGGATCAGCATACACGTAATCATCGCGTTTTTCTTTTGGAAAATGTTCTCAGATTAACAACATAGATAAATGTAATTACCTATTTTATTACCAAGTATTATAGCTTAATGTTCGTTGCTTTTTCCGGAAAAATGGTAACATTTGATAAGTTTATGAGCCAGCTTTTTAATTCGCAAACCCTTATGGTAGTAATTAACTCAATAAACCGAACGATGATTGGGTTGATCCTGTAACGGATATGCCCAGACCTGTAACAAATTTTCGTAACATCCTGCAGTGTTTTCTAGACTTAACCTACGTTACTGTAATTAAATTGCTGCAAGCAATATGAGGGGAATTAAAAACATTACGCCAGGGAGTAATGATTTCAAGTGTCTGAAATACTTAGAGATCTTCAGATTCTGAATAATTCGTTTCATTCTAAAAATGTTTTTTCGTTTCATGAAAAATATTGAAGTGGAAATTTGAGACATTCAGACTGAAGTCAGATACTGCAATAGAACTAAATTTTAAAAGCGAATCGTTATTGGGTATGAAACTTTGTCTGGAGCAAGATCATTTTACGGAGACTTAGAAAAGACTGTAGATAATCTACTAGATTGCATTCGCTATACACGCTATGCAGTCAAACCTGTACTTAAGACCATCTCATTATCAAACAGGCCACTAATATTACCTGCTTATCAAGGCCGCTAATATAACTTGCTTATAAAAGCCGCTCTTATTACCTGCTTTTAAAGGCCACTATAATTACATGCTTATAAAGGTCGCTATTATTACCTACTTATAAAGACCGCTTTTGTTACCTGCTTAGGCGAAAAAAAAATTGTTTCCGGTATCCCAATCTACCCTAAGTTTTTGGCCCGACCCTAAATGTTTTTATGGCCTTGGAGAATATTTTTTTCAACATTTTAGCAAAAAGTTGCAAAACTGCACTTTTTATGCTTTAAACATGGCCAGTGATGTTAGGAATCAACTTACTGATGTTCTAAAGGCATAACCCCCTTATTTTAAATACTTTTTTGACACCAAAATAATTTCTGAAAAGTCTCCCATAATAAAAAAAAAATCCAAAAAAAAAAAATAAATAAATAAATAAAATAAAAAAATCAGACCTACCTACTCTAATTTTTTTGAGCATGTTACTGGAAACAAAGATTTTTTTAGGCCATATAAAACTTATAAAAGCCGCTATTATTATCTGCTTATAAAGGCCACTTACATTACCCGATTATAAAGGTCGCTATTTTGACCTGCTTATAAAGGCCACTAATATTACCTGCTTATAAAGGTCACCATTATTATCTGCTTATAAAGGCCGCTTTTATGGCCTGCTTATAAAGGCCATCATTATGATTTGCTTATTAAGGCCGCTATTTTAACCTGCTTATAAAGGTCACTAATATTACCTGCTTATAAAGGTCAAAAATATTACCTGCTTATAAAGGCCGCTATTATGTCCTGCTTATAAAGGCTGTTTTTATGACCTTCTTATAAAAAAAGCCGGTGTTATGACCTACTTATAAAGACCACAATTATGATATGCTAATAAAGGCCGGTATTATTACCTGCTTATAAAGGCCACTATTATGATCTGCTTATAAAGGCCACTTATATTACCTGCTTATAAAGGCTGCTATTATTACCTGCTTATAAAGGCCGCTATTATTACCTGCTATAAAAGCCGCGATCATGACCTGCTTATAAGGGCTACTTATATTACCTGCTTATAAAGGAAACTAAAATACCTGCTTATTAAGGCTGCTATTATTACCAGCTTATAAAAGCCGCTTTTATTACCTGTTTGTAAAAGCCACTATTACTACCTGCTTATAAAGGCCAATATTACAACCTGCTTATAAAGGCAACTTTTATGACCTGCTTATAAAGGCCACTAATATTACCTGCTTACAAAGGCCACTCATATTACCTGTTTATAAAGGCCGCTTTTATTACCTGGTTAGCTTTGCTGCTATTATTACCTATTTGATTACATTTTCAGAGATAAAGCAAACAAAATATGATCAAATTTATTTCAGATTTATGTATAACACGTATTTATACACTTTAATTTTTGTGTGTGAAATTTTAGTTCTCCGTGCATTATTACAAAACTTACATTAAACTGTCAGTTAATCAAAAAGCAGTGGCACATGCATTTTCTGAAACACGCCGGAGTATAACGTAATGAAATATAGATATTAATAATTTCTTTCAATTATATTTCGATTCTCTCTTGTAGGTAGAATAAGATATGCTAAGAAAGTAATGAAGGCCTGTAGGACCACATTCGTATCAGATCGCATTTGTAACAGGTGTTACAAATGCGGTCGCATAGGTAACAGGTGTTACAAATGAGATCGCATATGTAACAGAAATCAAACACATATGTAACAATGTTTGAGACGAATGTGATCGATGCCGATTTTTGATGTGACATTGATCACATTTGTCACATGTCATTTTCGATCGAAAAAATTAACAGAAAAAGTGCATTTAAACATCTGAAACACATTTGTAACATGTTTTAGCTCACTTGAACGAAGTGACAAAGTAAGCTATTGTGATCACCTTTTGTACGCCGTCCGTCGTCCGACCGTCCGGTCGTCCGTTTTCTTGTAATTACGATAGAGACAACATTTATTATTTGATTTTGACAAAACTTGCACAGAACTTATTATACGCCTGAAGGGACGTATTATGTTATACCCCCGGTGTCCGTCTGTCCGTCCGTCCGTCCGTTAGCAATTTTGTGTCCGCTCTGTACCCTTGAACCCCTTGAAGGATTTCAAAGAAACTTGACACAAATGTTCACCACACCGAGACGACGTGCAGAGCGCATGTTTTGGATGTCTGGCTTCAAGGTCAAGGTCACACTTAGGGATCAAATGTCATATCAGTTTGTTTTGTGTCCGCTCTGTAACTCTTAAACTGCTTGAAGGATTTCAAAGAAACTTGGCACAAATGTTTACCACACCAAGACGACGTGCAGAGCGCATGTTTTGGTTGACTCGCTTCAAGGTCAAGGTCACACTTAGGGATCAAATGTCATATATGACTTTGCTTTGTGTATATTGCCCTGCATTGCAGTGCTCTTGTTTTTATCTGGCAGATCACTTTTTTGGTCACTTACAATAAACTTTTTTTTAAACACTCACCATTTATGTTACTATAAATAGCTTATTTTGAAACTTTTTTTATTATTGGCTTTAGGAAAAACCGAGACCACTTTTGCGTGGTACAACACGGATAGTAACTCCAATTTAAGGTGTATTTTGACATACCTGTACCTGGTAAGGATTTTTTGTGAACTTAGAATCTTTTTTGTGGACTTGGATTTTTTTTTAAATTTCTTCCCTTTGTTGTTCCTGTCCCTTGGGCTTCAACAGTCAAGTTCTTGAAATTTTGCTTCCATCCTCTGATGTAACCCTTCTGGCGTATATTGCTCCGCTTGGTGGAACTCTTGTATACCTATGATATCTCGGTTCCTTTCGAAAACCAGCCATATCGCCTTATTCGTCTTCCTGTTTGTCACCCAACTTGAAACAGCTCTGGATGACGAAAGATGGCTACAACTGTATGTCGCCACCGGGTTCGAACCGGTGACCTGAGCATGTGGGTCTACATTTCAGCTAGTCGAGGTAACAGTAGAAGTAGCTGAAGTTGTAATCATATTATAATGGTAGTGGCAGTGGATGCAGATATGATAATAAAAATTTAGCCACGTCACGTGAAAATTGGCATTCGGACATTTTCATGAATTTCCGGAAAGTGTATATTTAGGCTGACCTGTGCATTTATGCATCTGAATTAGGGTCAGAAAATTTCATATTCAGGTAGAATAAACCTTCTTTGAAATAACAGCGAACGGTGTTCCGGCCCGTCTACACATTTTTGTAACACCCTATATACTTTTCTTTGTAATACAATTATGATACAGTCCTACAAATAGAAAAAAACCTCACAGCAGACGGCTAAATTTCGGGAACGTTGCGCTCAAATGTTTTGTAATTACTAGACGTCTGTAGGTTCCACTCATTACGACATCTTTTCAACAATAGTTTTTGTATCAAAGGTCTATGAAAAGTAAGGCAGCTACTGGCAGTAAATGTATAAATCCCAGGCTTAAACTCACCATAATTCATTGAATTGATATATTCGTTTGAAAGTAATATTTACATTACTGATCTTCACAGCTAATCATAAACTAGTTTATATTGCCGACAGTTTGAACGTTGTTATTACCTGCTTATATATTATTATTATTATTATTATTATTATTATTATACCAGATTTATGTATCTTTATCTTTCCCTTGCAATTTAAAGGCTTTGTATCACATATTCCATACGAAATCTGTAACAAACTCTACGAAATGAATAACACAAAACAATGACAAAATATAGAAATATCTAGTGGCAAGTCCATCGGTTGATAATATTTTCTGGATATCGGGAGAATATAAAGTATATATAATTTCTATTATGCCGTCTGCTACTTCCTATATTCCTGTAAATTATTCCTTAACTGGATTCTTTAAACACCAGTCAAACTGAACTTTTTTCGCAGTTATATACAAATGTATATATCGTGGGCTGAGCGCGAAACTATTGTAACTGTATATAAATAAAGAACAAGATACAATAGTTTCGCGCTCAGCCCTCGATATAAAGAAGAGGATTAAAAAATCAAATCCTTGAGACGTCTGGTGGGGTGGGGGGGGTGCTTGTTTTGGTAGATTTATTTCTGTTTTATAGCAGCTATTGTGCAACTGTTGTGCAGCTCAATGCCGTTCGATAACAGAGAATACCTGAATTTACTTTTTTTTCTATTAAAAATTCCATGCCACCAGTACAAAATGTAACTTTATAAAACAAAATAAAAAGCATACAGTTTGCATGCCAATAAAAAAATAAACATTCTATGTTAACCTTTACTTCATAAATATCTCACTTACATATTGCGTTATTAATAGTATACCGCTGATCTATTTGTGACTCTCTGTAACAAAACAAATGCCAAACTTTTAAATACATGTATGGGAAACAAACACAAATGTGCATCGAATCTGTGATGAACTATAAAACAGGAATTAACCTTGTCGAAATGGCCAAATGGAATGCAGTGATATGTCATGGATAGATCTTATATAATCCAAATGGGTAGTGTGAATGGAGGCATGTTAAATTAGGACTGCTTGATCATTGATATTTCATCCGCAACATTCATGAATATCATGCTGCAAGTATGGCCAAATAAGTAGCTTAAAACTGGTAGTAGGTGGTCTATGAATGTGCACATCAACTTCTGCATACCAAAATGTTCGTCAGAATATGTAGTTTTCAGAACTGCCTGATGCCAGTTTCTAGTCACTGGGCAAAGTCCTTAGATTCAAGATGGCCGCCAACATTGCCGCTGATACATGTAAATGATACCCAATGCATAAAATTGCAAAATAAAAGCATTTAACTGTTGTAAATTAATTTGAAGTTATTATAAAAATGTTAAAGTTATAAATCTGCAAAATTATATGCATTTATCGATATGAAATACAACTTTTTGACACATTTTATACCAATTTTATGTGGACTTAAATGTTATGAATACTATTTTCTTGAACATACGGTCAATATACTTTGTTTGTATTCCTCTATTTACTGTTGTTCCGTACACAATGCAATCCCGAGTTGAACAAGTGATAATAAATTGTAATAACATTATTATTTTGTTTAAGGATACATTCAAATTATTGATAATATATATATTTATAAGTGGGTGGGGTAATTCAATATAGAATACAATGTATATCTAATAACAGGTAAAATAAAAAATAAACTGATAATCATCTTCAGTTTTGTATACATCCTACTATAGTTTCATTATCAAAACAATGTATAAAGTACGAAATATATATTTAGACGAAACGTACCAAGTTTATTTAAAAAATGGCCGCCAAGATGGCTGCCGCAATGTTTTTGCTATGACTTATATTTTATACCGGCAGCAACACCTTTGAAGAATGTGCTATAGCTTGTTGATTTCTTTGCGTTATAACAGTCGTACATATGTTGATTATTTAATTGTATTGTGATTTATAGAGTAAACTGTAATATTTTTTTTGGACATTTATCAAATAAACGAAACAGAACATAGGTATATACATCCATACCAGATCTTGGTTATAAATGCAAATATTCATCTACAAATATCTTATAAATGAATCCTTCCTCTACACCAAATACATAGTGAATAAACACTGCTTAATTAAATAACTAAGATCAAGGGAAACTTTCTCTTACACCAAAGTTACAGGAAATAACGAAACTGTCCGCTCTTCCAATGGAAATAAAGGGCCCGAGTTGTTTTGGCTGTGAGGGTCAAAACACCCGTTGTGCACGTTCCAATAATTTCTGCCACTGTCTGGGCAGTCATGCCCAACAAATGTGGGCTGCCAAATCTGGAAACACCATGGGACAAACTGTCCAACAAATGTGGGCCGCCAAATCTGAAAACCCCATAGGACAAAATGCCCAACAAATGTGGGCTGCCAAATCGGAAAACCCCATGGACAAAATGCCCAACAAATGTGGGCCGTCAAATGTGAAGACCCCATGGGACAAAATGCCCAACAAATGTGGGCTGCCAAATCTGAAAACACCACAGGACAAAATGCCCAGCAAATGTGGGCCGCCAAATCTGAAAACCCCATAGGACAAAATGCCCAACAAATGTGGGCTGCCAAATCTGAAAACCCCATGGACAAAATGACCAACAAATGTGGGCTGCCAAATCGAAAAACCCCATGGGACAAAATGCCCAACAAATGTGGGCTGCCAAATCTGAAAACCCCCATAGGACAAAATACTGAGCATTTGACTCCAGCATTAACACACTATCGGGAATTAATTATTTCCAGTAGGTGACCTGGTGAATACTCAAAATGGCCTGGACATTCCCTGCCAACCATGTGGTAAATGCAGGGAGAAATAGATCCTTGAGAACATACACTACACAAAATGGTAACCTCCCTGGTTTAATATCTTACATCATATCACTCTGTTCCTTTGGTTCAGGGCAATCTCTTCTCAGGTGATCTCCCTGACAATTAAAGCATCTCCCTGAAGATCTAGGCAAAATACGATTCTTCAGCCAATGACTTCTCCCACAATTAAAGCAGCCTCCCCTATTCCGACTAGGACTACCTGATTAACCCGGACAGTTTTCCCGAGACTTATTTCTTCCGGGACTATACGGAGAGGGAGACAATGATTGATCAACTTTGGCGGTAAGCTCAGACATAGCTTTCAACAAATCTGTCTGTTGCTTAGTAGCGTTTTCTTGGTATTTAAGTTGGCTTTTGCTAGCGGTCTCATGGACTTTAATCATACTGTTTAGTAACTCTGAGAGGGCATGTTGCGTTGGGGTTGGAGCGACTTTAGAACTAATAGTCGGACTTGAACTATCTGAGTCTGTACTGGAGGCAAGCCTCTCTGAACGTCTGGGAAATGACTCCCTAGTAGCCCTAATATTTGGACATTCCTCATGCGGAGACAGATTGCCCTGTAATGCATTATGGCACTGTTGAAATTCCTTAGCACGTTCTAAGCACGAGCGTACCGAATTTAGTTTGAGATGGATCACATGTTCAGCTGCACTTACGTCCCGCATTCCATAACCAAAACTGATTAAAGCCTGTGATTCTATCAATGGCTGGTCAACGGATGGAAATGCCTCAGTGGCCAATTCTAACATCCTATCTGACCAATCGTCAAGGCTCTCATCCGGGCGTTGTGTGAAGTTGGACTAGATATATTTCAGTGTGTGTGTGTGTGTGTGTGTGTGTGTGTGTGTGGGCGCGGGGGGAGGGGGGTTAAATCCCCAAAATTCAGTTCCAATTTTATAATTAGTTTTTCATAGGAGATGTTAGGCCTACGTGTGATTGAGTTTGAGAAGAACTCCCCTGCCTTTCCGGAAAGGTTCAGTTCTATATGAAATTTGCTCTGTTCTTCCCCCACTTATTATAACGTGCATATGTTTCAAACTTATGACGGCAGGTTCGCCAACTTGAGGTGCCATCATATGGTGGTAGTTTTGGCAGCTTAGAGTCTCTTTTAGAATTTTCTTTTGGTCTTGCGGAAGGTTGTGCGAGGGCAACCACAGTTTGGTTCATAAACCGCATACCCGAGCTATTATAGTCTTGCAAACAAGATTTACTTGGGAGCACATAAGGCGCCTGCTGTTGAGTCCCCAATAGCCCCTGGGGGCCCAGGTTTCATGGTTCAAGATGGAATCATTGGTTGGTAAATTGGCTTGAGCCACAGCACTCACTTGATGTTCATAAGGGGTTGTATCTCTTGAATCCGAATATAACAGACCAGAACCTCCCAAAGGGTACATGATCTTAGCCGCAATCGACTCATTTACCCTAGGTAAGATCTGTGCGCTTGTGGCAGGCACTTGGAACGGTGCCCTAGCATGCATATTTGCATAAACTGGGGTGTGGATCATTGGATTAGCCACGGTATCAGGTGGCATTGAAGCAGCCATAGTGTATGGTGTCGAGGCCACTAAAGATACATTAGCGGGCATTTGTGAAAAGGACGCAGTCGTATAGTATGATGGCAGTGCAGCAACTGTAGTATTTGAGATTGAGGCCAGACCGGACCCAGCTATACTGGTTGGAATGGATTGAACCCCAACGATACCCATTCCGGGTGCCAGGGGTTGACACAAATGACTACCCCTGGGTTGCGCTACCCGAGAGGGAGCTTGTATATTTGTACTAAGTGTGCCACTCATACAACAGTAGGGTGTTTGTGCAACAACATGGTCACCAGCTCCAAAGGTGGAAAGGATCGAACCACCGTTTGTTCCACCGGTGAGATGTGGTACAGGAGCCATAAGCGGTACATTTGTACTAATTCTAGGGGCCTGAACCCCGGTGTCAGCCATAGGGTAGGCTGGTCGAACCAGAGTTTTGTGATCAGGTGGACGGATATTATTCCAAACGCAACTTGTGGGTTTTGGTGCAGAAACTGTTGCGGGTACATTTGTGTCAAGAGGAGGGGGGTGATAGCATGTACTATCCATATGGTAGGGTGGTCTAGCAATAGCATTCTGGCCCCGTCAAGTGGACGGGATTGATCCCAAGTGCCACCTGTAGGATGTAGTGCGGGCACAGTTCCTGGCACATTTGAACCAGTTGTAGGGCCCTGCAGCCCTGCTCCTCCCCTATAATTGGGTGGTTATACCAATGTGGACTGTTTTATGTCGGGCGGACACAGCCTATTCCATATTTCAGCCTTAGATTGTTGTACCGTACCCAAAACTGGTACAGCTGTACCCTGATGAGGGTCAAGTACCCCACTCCCACTCATAGGACAAAGCGGCATATACTTGGATGCTGGTGCAATTGTACCCTGCTGCGGGGCACATTCCCCGGAACCACCCAAAAGATAATTTGACACAAAAGCTGATGAGGGCGTATTCGTACCAGGCGGAGGTACTTGCCTCCCAGTACCACTACTAAGACACGGATGCGGGCGTATTTGTACCATGTGGAGGTATTTGTCCTCCGGTGCCACTACTAATAATACTTGGCACGGAAACCGAGG
Source organism: Mercenaria mercenaria (assembly GCF_021730395.1). NCBI lineage: Eukaryota > Metazoa > Mollusca > Bivalvia > Venerida > Veneridae > Mercenaria > Mercenaria mercenaria. The sequence goes on along the minus strand of NC_069377.1, from coordinate 70,985 downwards.
TGGGCCCATTTGTACCAGCAGAGGTACTTGTCCCCCAGTACCTCTTGATGCCATAGTCAGAACTGGTTTATATGCAGCAGGAGTCTGGCACACTTTGCCAGCATAGAGGTTCAATGCTGCTTGACCCGTCGGTTCAGACATACGGGAGCCCCTTTGAATATTCGTATGATGCGATCCCAAAGATGAACTAATTTCATTTTTATTCCGGTAAGGGGTAGGATCCCTCGTGCCACCCGTAAGGTTCGAAGATGTATGCATTGCTGGATCAGACATACGGGAGGCGGGGGCTTGGCCCCTCTGAATATTCGCGTGATGCGATCCCAAAGATGAACTCATTTCTATAGATATAAGTAAGCATTTTATTTTTACAGAAGCTACTTACGTCTTACAAGTAAACTTTAAATCGCAGATACAGTTTATGTATGAGTTGTGCGTATTTGACGTATACAAAGAACCCCATTAAAAAGTGCCTAGATATCTTCCTGCATATGTTCTCAAAGACCTTCTTCAATTTAAGGCTTTTTTACATTTTGTTCTTTAAAATTACCTCATACTACAAAGTATGAGATAACATATGCTTTCTTAAATGACAAATAAATAAAATTAACATGTTGCTGTTTCAAAACCATGACTTACATGTAGATTACTTAAATCATATTGTGTCAGTTTGTATCAAACAATATGTGTTCAATGTATGTTGGTGTTTGTTTTTTTTTAGAATTTAATAACATTCTAAAGGTTATTTATTCAAATCTTAAATAGATGTCATTGCAGAGCAGTATTCCATATTTTACTGATATTATCATATCTCACAAGCTTACAACTGAACATAAAATGTGAAGACATTATTACGTATGTTGTATATTAATCATTTTTACATTCTCTTTTTACAAGAAAACGACTAGCAAACACTGAATTAGTTTAAATCAGTATTTATGTAATTGCTAAAGAAATATTCTATTAAATGCTGTTTTAATCTTCGAATTTACATTTCAGCCTGTTTTAGTTACTTTTAGCAAACATATGTTTACTTAAAGATCGTGATTTTCATCATTTACTGATTACCCACAACAATTATGTAATTTAGTTTTACTAATGTCGGTATATATGACACATTTTATACATGTAATAGTTCTTTTTCACGTATTTGTTCCGTCAAGAAAAGAAAAACAATTTGCACATTAAACAAGGAGCTGCGTTCAATAAACGCTTTATGCCCCCGGTGGCACCTTGTCGAAACAAAGCAACCTAAGTCCAAAACGAGGTCAAGTTCAAGGTCAAGATCAAACTGAGGTCAGGTGATGTCTGAAGATGAGGAATGGTCACAGGTAACATCTGCATTAGTTTCAAGTCATTCTAGTTAGGGTACTGGTGCTAGACGAAACGGTCCAATCTGGTTAACCTCGTACGGACGGATGGACGAACGAACGAACGGACGGACGGACAGGACAATCACTATATGTCTCCCGCATCAGTAGATGCCGGGGGCATAAAAACCTGCACCTTTACTTAATATGAATTTTAAAGTATCACACATATTTTATGTAAGTGTACATAGATTTACCCCACCCACTAAGCTGTTTACTTAGCCCTTGATTGCTGGATTAACAGATAATAATTTAATTAAAAGTTGTCATGTCAAATACTTATGATATAGTTTATGAAATTCTTAACATTATAAAGCATAAAACTTGTAAACTATAATCAAGTAATTAAAAGTGGTAGAATTATTAAAAGAATGTATGTAAAACAACATTTTATTCCTGATCATTTTGCATGCAAAATCCATCATATTTTGTAAACATTTATCTCAATTTAGTTAAAGATGAAATATACTGTGTTTTAATCTATTCTGCAACAGAAACTAGTATAAGACTAGGACGATGCCTTTAAACTTGAAATATATTGTCCAGTCAATATGTATAGTATGAATTTTGATTTTCGGCGGCTATATTGGCGGCCATCTTGAATTTGAGCACTTTGCCCACCACTTGCATTCTGGCATCAACTGGTTTTGGAAACTTAAGACTCTTACAAACATTTTGATATATAGTTTGCGATGTGCACATTCGTAGACCACCTACCCCCCCATGTAAGTGAACTCGTTTGCGACAGTAATAGAACTACTGTGTGTAGCGCATGGACATCCTTTTGAAATTTAGAAATAAAATAACGAAGAAATATGTTTAGGTAGGTTGCCAAGTACAAGGCAAACGCAAATCATTGTTTTAGCAAAGTTTCAGTAATGCACCAGTAAAATGTATATTACATTTTACAGCAGCGATTAGCATCGTTTCGTAATAGATCGTTCACTTTATTAAGGAATTTTAAAACTTGAACCGATAATAAAACTGCGCTGATTTTGCAAATGTTACGCCTGTTAAATGACGTCACAAAGGTTAGAGGTTCCAATTTAATTCTTACATGTTTCCTTTTAATTTGAAGTCTGAAAAAAATCAGTAAGTATTCCAGTGAAAGTTTGAGACGAATTTTACCGCACCAGTGACAAAACTTGTTCAATAAACTGAATTTTTAGCCTCGCATATAAAATTTGACAGCCTTAGTCTTGGTGCAAATTATGTAACTGTAGAAACCGTACAGAAACAAGTATATGAATGTATGCAAATCGTTCAAGATACAGTAAAGTATCATTACTGCAGTCTTGATTTCTTACTTGAATATTAGGTATTTCTATTACTCAAAATAACGCCGCAAATTTATGAACGAAAACTCACAATACTTTTCCTTTCACAAATAACCTTCATACCTACATACTCTTAAGTTTTGGTGTTACATTTTCACTTGTCACATATGACATATGTGTGCGTTATTTTGTTGACTTTTAAGACCATAACAGCAAATTTTAAAAGCTAGAAGAAGAGCTATACCATTATCGTTATTTCACCCACGTATCTAATCTACAGCAAGATGATTAAACATGATACAATTACATTAAAATATATACAAAATTATAATATATACAGCTTCAGAGAGTCAATTTATACTGATTTGGTGGAGAAAACCAATTAACCATTTATTTAGTTAAATGAGAGTGAAAATGCTTTAACAAAATTTGTTAGGCATAGAGAGAAAGGAAATATATGTCAGCCTGAGCATATTTTACTTTTACCTATATATCGTAATACAAATGTATACCGCTGTATGCATGTGAACTTTAATACAGGTGAAATATAAAGTTTAAGATATTGATTTAATGTTTTGCCCTATAAATGTTGCTAACACAAATCAGCGGTTTGAAGTTGACTGGAGGAATGATTGACTTTATTGCCGGGGATTGTATACACGTGCTCAAATAGTTCCATGCAGTGCACTTGGAGATATAATGTTCTAAATTCTCATGCAGTATTAGAGAGGTTAACCTAGGTTTCTGTTTCTGAAACTGATGAAAGATAAAGAGAGGATTAACATTACTACTAACAGATTGCTGATAATCATTACTTTTAAGTCATTAAGCTGAACCCAACCATGACTGTGTAGCTTTGATACGTCTTACAGAAGTTTCTGTACAACATTCAAGTCAATGATACCGTCTTTCTCCAAATACGGTAATCCGATCGCTGCGCTATCATTTTAAGTGAAAGCTAATTGGGATTGTACGTTTCACCCAAAATATGAAATATAATGTTTTAATACATGTACATGTATTTATTTGACGTGAATAAATGTTTGACTTATTAACTGCACGTACATTGCGAACTGGATTATTCTGGAGTATTCTAATTGGTTTTAAGTCTGAATAGTCTAGAAGTAACCATGCTACTAAAAATGAAATTGACATGAAAACTTTAATAGAGATAAGATCTTACTTTACTTGCTCCTTCAATGATCCGGTACAAAATAAGAAAGTTCAATCTTAATACAAGAATACAAGATGGTTGATAAAACCTGATAAAATAATGAGCTAAATTTACCTTCAATTAAGATAAATGTGATACAGTCAGGAGAATGTTGATAAAGCTTATTGTCAGCTTTTAACAGGTTGAATATATTACATTTGAATCGTCTGATTTTGTACAATGATAAATTTTATTGTCTGATTTCTAGCTCTTTGGGAGCAGAAAATTCATTCCCTTTAACTGTATTTACTGAGTAGCATAATATCAGAATTATATCAAACTGTCTGCGTTCACAAATGCATAGATATAAAATAAAAAAGACATAATTAACATTTTAAGTGTTCATTTAAGGATCAGCATGTGTGATGTTTCAAATTAAACAATATGAGGATAATAATAGAATAATGCTAACAATACAATATTGAGATAAGGCTGGCTATAACCGTCCCATAAGTTACTTGTGATATGGATTTTATATAGGTATATGGAATCAGCTATTTAGTGGCACATGTTGATATACCAACGATGAACAAGAAAAGCAGTTTGCGGCTGATAAATTTTAAAACCAAAATAATAGTCTTTTGTCGAACTTTTAAGACTTTAAGAGGTATTGTTATAGTTGCTAATATATACATGTCGGAATACCTATATATTATATCATTAAATGTGGTGTTATTTTCCTAAAATGAACATGTGTTTTTTTTTTTTGTTAACCTTTTATGTGTCAATAGTTCTTTAAACAGTGTCTGATTAGAAGACAACGGAAGAATAAATGTACTTATCGGAATGTTTTATAGCTGTTGACACTTGTACATTGTATACTTTTTTATCCAAAAATGATGCATTGCCAAATGTAATTACTTTCTCTGTTTTACAGGTCTTTCCATTTTGTATAGTATTCAACAGCCAACTTGTGATTCGAATGGTAGGGAGTAGCATGGTGGCTCTTCTCAAGGACAATGGCTTGGTAGGGGCTACTTTTAGAGAAAAGTTTCATATCCGTAGGCCTTTGATACCGTGTATATGGTCCAAAGTGAGTATGTTTATTCATTGTTTATATATATTTGTTGTTGGTTATTTGCTCTTGTGTTAACCAATCCGCCCCTGTAGTTGAATCTGTTTGCCTTTGCCTAAACAGGAGAAGAGTTGCCTTTTTTAGCTTGACGATTATTAATCACCCGCCACGAGTGGTGGGGGTTATAGGAATGGTCTCCGTCCGTCCGTACTTGGTCTTCCCGTCTCCCGTCCTTCCATTCGTCCGTAACATTTTATGTCCGCCTTGTATCTCCTAAACCCCTTGAAGGATTTTCATGAAACGTGGGACAATTGATCACCTCATCAAGACGATGTGCAGAACGTATCGGTCAGCCATGTCAAGGTCATGGTCACAACTTAAGATCAAAGGTTTAAGCCTTTCATTTTGCGTCCGCTCTATATCTCCCAAATTCCTTGAAGGATTTTCATTAAACTTTGGTCAAATATTCACCTTATCAAGATAATGTGTAGAACTTATTGGTCAGCCATGTTGGCTCAAGGTCACGGTCACAACTCAAGGTCAAATGTTTGAGCTCTGTATCTCCTAAACATCTTGAAGGATTTTTATGAAATTTAAGTCAAATAATCACTTCATCAAGACGATGTGCAGAACTTATGAGTCAGCCATGTTGGCTAAATGTCAAGGTCACAACTCAAGGTCAACGGTATGAGCCTTCCATTGTGTGTCAGCTCTGTACCGCCTAAATCCCTTGAAGGATTTTCAAATTCATTGATGTCGCCATACGTGGATTATAAAAATATATTTAACAACGTCAATGCTTCAACCCAATACCATCAACCCTTTCACTATCCATAACAGCGGCGGGTTATAGCTGTCTTTCCGACTGTCTTGTTAGGAAATTATATGACAGCCTAGGTAAAATACGGTTTTCTTTAACCCGAGGCATGGAATACCGAGCGCAAATGAGATTGTATATCCACGCTGTCCCGAGTTAATACCTTCTGTACTTGGACAGTCATTTTAGATCATTTATTTTCCTAATCTTAATATAGCTGCAACATTTTTAAAGATATTGCTCATACGCTATATAATGTCATAATAGCTACCTTTAATGTGTAGCCCGCCCGCCTAGCTCAGTAGGTAGGGCGTTGGTCTACGAATCGCGGGGTCGTGAGTTCGATCCTCGGGCGGGGCGTTTGTTCTCCGTTACTATTTGATAAACGACATTGTGTCTGAAATCATTAGTCCTCCACCTCTGATTCATGTGGGGAAGTTGGCAGTTACTTGCGGAGAACAGGTTTGTACTGATACAGAATCCATGAGTAAACGGCGTTAAAACCCAAAACAAAAACAAAACCTTTAATGTGGGCACAACTAAGCGTCTTAATATCGTAGAAAATACAATTACAATGTATTTACAATATATAAATGAAAGCATATACATAGTGCCTGATTTACCGCTATGTCATTTTACAGCCCCCTGCGTAATATAAAAAAAAAAATTCGTACTGATTAGAACGCGGGGAATCCGTATAAGGTATATAAGTGTGCAAAAAAGTACACAAAGTGAAATGTGGCCTTTCATATTAAGCCGAGGTTTGTCAGATCTGATACAAGATGGAAACTCACGTGCAATTTCTTAGCATACACCTTTCATCCAGGATGACAAGATAAAGAGGTAGACAGACAACGGATAGCCAGCGAGTCTAGCAGAAAGAATTAAGCATCTTTTATGCCGAATACATGTAATTGTGTCAAAAGAAATATCATTATCATACCAAATTGTCTAATTCATTGAACTAATCCTTTACTTGTGCTGATTAATATATACAAGAACTGTGCTCACTACATGTTACTTGACAAATCGTATGCACCTTTTCAACGCTCATTGGTACGACTTGAACTGGTACAGTGCGTTATTACCACTTTGCTGTTAAACACAACATGATAATAATGTTAAACTGGAAAACTATTCTGATTCGGTATTGAACATTCTCTTTCAGATATTGCAGTTCAGACGAGTTATATTTGAAGTGGAATACCTCTTTGATAACGATCCTGTTGAACTAGATGCGCAACTTATTGAACATGATAATTCTGAGCCGGAGAGAGGACCTGATCACAGGATATTACTCCGCGGACAAATGAAATATTTGCAAGAGTGGAACATGACAGCTTTCCTATGCACCCCATTGTACGTAGTTTAAGGTATAGGCAGTCCTCAGTGAATTTTAACAGTAGGTTTTATTTAAGGAATACTGAAGTAGTAGTTGTCAAGCACTGTGAATGTAGGAACTTCATAAAAATACGTTAACTTAAAAGAGCGCTTAAAGAAAAAAAGAGACGAATGATACTTGTTTGCTTTGTTTTAAGATCAAAACATCTGTTACAGAGTGTACACCGGATGCAATATTTTCACAAGAGTCATAGCCGCACATGAAAATATAAAATATATTGCTCACCATTGAAAGATGTTTCGAACTTCCATGTAAAATAACTAATTGCTGTTTCATTCCCTGTCTTTTTAAATATTTATGCTGGATACACAATTTTACCAAGTTCGTGACCACAGACGAATATTGAGAACTGTGTCTAATGATCGAACAATTACCTATTTATTATACTACAAGATACAAAGTATACGGGGGCTATCATGTATCCAAGCATGTGCGCAAACCGTATTTCTCGTCAGCAAATATTTTGCTGTATTAGTGACCTCTAAGTTAGTAATTATGCTCCTCGAAGGGTGAGCATATAGTTGCCGCTTTGTCCGTCCTTCCGTCCGTCCGTCCGCCTGCCCGTCACACTTTTGTCCGGAGTATAAACTGAAAAGTATTAATGGCATTTATTGAAACATAACATAATGATAGAGGCCATTGAGACAAAGTGCATTGTTAAAGAATCATAAATCTACCTTACCAAGTTTTCGAATTATCTCCCTTTATTATACAAAATAAGGCTTGTCCGGAGCATTACATTAAAAGTACTAATGGCATTTCATTGACAATCCCAAAATAATAGCGGCCATTGACGGAATGTGCAGTGTCAAAGAACCATAACTCTTCTTTACCTAGTTTTTTTTTAATTATCTCCATTTATTATGCAAAATAAGGCTTGTCTGGAGTATAACTTGAAAAGTATTGATGGCATTTGATTGAAACTTCACATAATCATAGAGGTCATTTAGACAAAGCGCAGTGTTTAAGAATCATAACTTTACTTTACCTAGGTTTTGAATTATCTCCCTTTATTATACAAAGTAAGGCTTGTCCGGAGAAATACTTGAAATGTATTAATGGCATTTGATTGAAACTTCACAAAATGATAGAGGCCATCGATGGGAAGTGCGGTGTCAACAAGCACATGCCTCGGGGAGCATCATTCAGTTTTACCGATTTCTTATTTTGCTTTTGCTATGAAAACAAAAATAGCAAAAACTGATGTTTTAGAACCTTTTAATTAGGAAATTTGACCCGACTTGGACATTATGAACGACTTCTGTCTTTCTAAAGTGAATGAACATGTGAAAGTTACGTGTGACTATGAATAAATATATTATATTTTCTGGTCTTTTTTGGAAAGACACTCAATGTTAGCCGAACGTCTAAGCAGCTGAACAGTTTATCCAAGATGTGTATACGTTTCTGTAAGGCAAATTTCAATAAAGAGATAAGCTTATATTGTAGAGCGACCAACTTAAAATCCTCTATAGTTGATATTTAGATCAGAATTGATTGTTTGGAGCAGCTTTAATTGTTCTTAAGCAGCATCGATTGTTTTCTAGCAGAGATCTGATGGTTAGTATTATCTTCACTTTAAAATGATATCGCTAAGGATTGTAAATTGCAAATTCAATATCTGAGTGCATCAGTCTCTGTCAGAAGTGTGTTAAAATTAAGTCTAAAAATGAATAATTCTTCAACTGCCTGAATCGCGTAAGAAACTTGGTGCCAAACTTCCTGTTTATATGCAATACATAGTAGTGAAACTGAAATAAATTGACAGTAAATCGTAACAAAATCTTCATTTTTATTGACTATACGGTCGTATATGTTTATAATCGTAAGATTATGTCAGACTTTACAAAACTGATATAATTTATAGCACACTCGGAGACATTTCAGAAGCATATAGGAATACTTTATAATGTCTTGACTGATGCTTTAGACGTGACGGCACAAGCACGGTAATTCAAAATCGAAGAAGTTAAACGTCATCAAAGTATCAAAAAAGAACGTTGTCAACATTAATGGAACATAAACCACGCCTCTCTGACAAAGCTTGAAGGAATAACAAAAAGTGCAAAAAAGGGGAGTGTATAACTTTACAAAATGCAGACAGGAAATTCCAGACAAACTAGATGTTGATGATGTTTAACAAGTTCCTGGGGAATTGGAGAACAACAGTAGGAGGAGTTGAGTACATGATGAAAATTGTAATAATTATAATTGGTCCAAAATGGGCAAAGACTAAAGATGGCCATGTCTTGATAATGTCCATTTCATGCTGATGACGTATGTCAATTTGTTTTAGTTAGATGTAAGAAAAGTACACAATTTCCTGATGTAAATATCATATTTCAAGTCCGCAAAAAACAACAACTCCAGAAAGTCTCGACAATATGAGCATGTCCATTTCATGTCTGGAATGAATATAAAGTTTTCTATATAAAGTCTAGGTCAAACTATAAAAAGGGTATCCAGAGGTCAAGAACTAGGTCACAAAGTCATATGAAAGAATACCCTTATTAAAAGAACTACAGGCCAATTATCTGCTTTATCATCAAAAAAAAAATTGTCAGAATGTCTGCAATATGAAAGTTAGACACCTGAGATCTTAATCAATGTCACTAGGACAACAAGAAATATTTGAAGGCCAAATTGAATACTAGCTAGGTTATCTGGGTTGAGAATTAGGTCAGGTGAGCGATACACTGCCTTCCGGGCTTTTTTAAGAAAACTTCCGTATATCGAGGCCAACTACTTGCATAAATTGTTTTGTTTGTTTATTTTGATGGGTTTAACCTCATACCCACACAATTTTGCGGTCATATGGATAATGTAATGACTTTACAATTTAAATATTGTGCGTCTTGAAACAATTCTATTAAGTTTTATATTTATATTATATTTTATTCATCGCAAAGCGCAAACAATATCATAATCAATAAATAACCATATTTTAATGTATTCTATATATGGTGCCTACGTTCTTGATACAATTTCATTTTAGTTTAAGGTATAGGCTCCCATTCAAACTATAAGGGAAAATAAATGATGTTGTTTTTGTAATGTAATGCTTATTACGACCTCTGTCACTCTTCAACTTCCATTTCTATATGGCAGATGACAGTAATATATTGTTTACCCTCTATCAGAGGAGCTTTCATGAAAAAACATCCCTGTATTTGATATTGCGATTTGTCACGCAATTGAATAATAGACCCTTCAGTAGAAAGCCGGATTGCACTTAGCTGCATGATGCTTTACAACATTTTGAGAGAAATTACACAACAGCTTCTCTCCAGTTTCACAACTGCATGATTGCAATCTAATTGTGCATTAATAGGATCTTAGCAAATGAGAAATGTGTATCAGATATTATCTGTCTCCACACTGTTTTTTGAAGGATGGTTTTTCATGAAAAAAGCAAATGTGGCGTCACTGTTAATATATCTGCCATATAGAAATGAATGAATAAAACGTAGATTTCACGTCACAAGTTCAAGTACGCCGTGGTAATACAAATCTTAGAGATAACGAAGGTGGATACACTAGGGGTAGCATTTACTTTTAGAGATAACCGATACTAGCTAGTTCAGCTTTTTGGGTTCCTTTTCATAATTATAATTATGACATGTTCTAAACGATTGCTTGATTAATGTAATTAGCTTTATCAGGATGATATAAGTCAGATATGAAAAGGCATTTCATTGTAGTCTTTTGCTGTCTGGCATTAGTATACACTTATTGAAAGGCTTGCTAGTGAACAGACCTTTTCAAGCAAACATGTCTTGGGTATAGACCAGTATAGCATACCTTTGCTGGCTTATATAGGAAGTCATGAAAAGTCAGACTAAAGACATTTATAGTTACAATGACTTTAAGTTACTTTTTCGTTTTATCATTTTATTGTAATGACCAAACGTTTAAGGTGTGAAGAATGGAGGGAAGAATGGAGGGCTACTAGTTTTGACTATTGATCAATACGTCATTTAATAAGTGATTCGTTACATGTCATCAGAAATAGATTTTGAAGTGTTTTCTCAATTTTCAATTTCAGCCAACCTGTATTAGGCTTTAGAACTGTCATCGTATACAAATATGAAATTGCTCCGAGTTGAACAGTAGATATTTTCAGCATCAGGAGGATACTGTCAAATGAAACACTTAGTGAAAATTAAATGACTGTAAGTAGTCAAAATTGTTTGCCCCTGGTCCGTATCAGGTTTTATGCAAGCAGTCAAGTAATAATTCCCAACTGTTTTACAGATTATGTGATCTTAAAGACCTGCAGAAAGCCGGTCTATTCATCAATGATCTCAATTTGTTCGACATGAGTCGAGATATGGTAATGGCCGGATGGCAACATGCGTCACAGTTGGAAAGGTCAATAGAAGAGGTATGTTATATAAAAATATCAGACAACAGTTAAACCTGAAGCTTATATAAGATTCTTAAATGTAGGTAATCTTGTGACCCTTCTAATGGGAGAAAATATAGAATTTTTCATTCTCACTCGTCCGAATAATTTATGTTTTGAACTCTCATTCATTAATGGATGCAACCTTTAGGGTGGCTGATTCTGACATTTCGTGTTTTCGTATTGTGAAAACACGACAACACGAAAACACGACGTTTAGAGGGAGCCGACACGACACCTTTATTTGTCGAGTTTTCGTGTTGGCGGGTATGAATATGACGTATTGGCGTCCTTTATTTGTCGGGCTGTCGAGTTTTCGTGTTGTCGTGTTTTCGCATCGCCGACACGAAAACATGTCATATACCTTGTTTGTCGAATTTTCATGTTTTCGTGTTTTCGCCTGTCGGCACGAAAAACACGACAACTCGAAAACACGACAAATATCTTACTTGTCGAATTTTCGTGTTTTTACTTTGGCATCTTTCGTTAGACATGCGCACAACAATTACTGAACTGAACACAACATAACTGCTGCATGCTAGAAAATATAAGTTTTAGAATAAAATTGACACATGTTCTATGTATATTTCTGCTGAATACCAATCTATTACATAAAAAGATATCAAAAGATGAAGGTCGAATATCAAAGTAATATTTTCTTACAATTTAGACCCAAAAAATGCACCAGAGGTCACCATTGCATTCCTATATTTCAAAAATGTCCATAGGAATAAGGGAATGGCCCCCTCACGCACCTCAAAGTTTGGACAAAAATTCTGCATGGACCACCAAATCATACCTATATTTCAAAAATAACCAGGAAGAGACCCCGTGATTCCACAGTCAGGAGGGGTTTAACCACCATACCTCGAAATTTGGACACAAAAATGCACCAGGGGCTACCATTTTATTCATATATTGCAAATATTTCCAGGCAGACACACCCTGATCTACCTAACATAAGGGGTTATCCCCTTCCGTACCTAACCGCACTCGGCTAGCTGATGCCGCCTTCATTTTGTTGTCGCTCACCGCACCCAATGAAATATTTCTGGAACCGGGTCTGTTATTCATACACTTTATATTCTTAAAACGATAACTGACATCTGACATATTGTTATATTGTTTTATTATCTCAAATCTCAGAATAACTGTAAGTTGTATCAGAGATGTCTGAAAAGTATTTGTCGTGCTTTCGTGTTGGCGTGTCGACGGGGTGAAAACACGACAACACCATAACGACACGTTTTCAACGCGCCGACACGAAAACACGAAACTCCACAAATGAGGTTTTTGTCGAGTTTTCTTGTTGTCGTGTTATCGCCACACCAAAAATGTGTCTTGGATCTTGATCCAACGTTATTTTTGATGCAAAGATGTACCTAAGGCCATTATTAATAGGTAGATGATTTTCAGTGAGCAATTGATTTTTTTAAATTATTGTCCGTTAAGGGCGTTTTCTGTTCAGGTATTCCGTGTAACAACAGTCATGCATATTTAAGAAACATAATATTATTATGGCTGGAACTTGATACATTCCTTTCGCTCCGTCAGACTTTTTGATTTGCACTTTATGTAAAAGCTTTGCTTTCTTAAGACTTTTACAGTTGTATCTCTGTGAATATTGATCATAGCGTTCCCTGACTCCTATAACGGCTGAACATAAACGCAAATTTTCAGCCGATCACATACATTTCAGATATAAATACTGAATGTTTGTCTGGGAGTAATAAAAGCAAGATAAATCTTTAAATACATTTTATGCCATTAGGTGTCTAGATGGACGTCGAGTAATGGATATGAAACTATGCCAGTTTTGCTTTCATTTTACTTCTTAATTTTTCATATCTTTTTAAGCAAAGAGAGAATACAGAGAAGATAACAGAAAATATGTCTACACTAGAAGTATTGAAAACAAAGAGTGACAGTTTGCTTTACAACATGATACCAAAATCTGTTGCTGGCAAATTGAAATCTGGACATGACCCAGTATCGACTTGCGAGGTGAGTTACAATTATTTTGACAAATCCGAATCAGTTACTCACGTGCTGAAGCCGATTAAATAAATTTTAACTGGAACGTTGTGCAGGTCCAACAATATGCAAAGTTAATCAATGGGGCATTGAATACTAGACAAGACCTATCGACATTGTCGGGGGAAATTTCGTTAACATTGAATGTAACTAAAAGTGAAATATATACAGGATATCGTATCTGACAAGGTGGTGTCCATCAACCAAGATGGTGTTTGTCCTCAATCTAACATCATCATTTCTTTGAAGGTTTCAGTAGCTTAATAGCATCTCTGCATTTAATAATAGTATTTGAGATTACTTTTTATTGTTTATCTCTATTTAAATTTCAGGCTGAATTCTTTAACAGGTTTAAGAATTCTGTACTAAACTGTGAATATTGATATGCCTTAATGCTAGTACATGACCTTGTATTACGTTTCTTTACGTTTCTAGTGTTCGTAAAATTGTTCATAAATAATGTGCCTTGTGTCGAACATGTTCGTGTTTTGCTTCAGATATTTGACAACGTGACGATCATGTTCAATTACATGGTTGGTTTTGGTGATGTGTGCTCCTCTGCTACACCGATGGAAATTGTCGAGATTATAAACAGCGTATTCAGTTTGTTTGATCAGATTATAGACAGCTATGACGTATTTAAGGTATCATTTTGTCTAATATATCCACGTAAATAAACTTTGCATCTGTACACCGGTATGTTATTTAAGAAAAAGTATATACCAAACAGTGATTTTGTCGTTTGAACGTATCGTATCATAAGGCCATCGCCCATATCATATTAGAATACGCATCTGAACGGCAAACGACAAGTTTTATTTAATAAAGATCACTGAAATGTCTTACTTTGATTTTAACACAACATTCATGAATCTTTGCATGCCGAGATGTTTGACGTTGTAGTTACTATTACTTACAAACATTGATTTTATCACAAAATAACGCCACATTTTCGACCTAAATAGGAACATAAGTCGAGTCAACAAAAAAGTCGTTCACTTAAATATTTATACGTTATTATAAAACTTGTACTGTAACTGCGATTAATCATATATAGAATGTGAGACAAACGCTGCTAGAGTTCAGAATAGAAAAAAATAACGACTTCCTCTCATAAACCGGATGATGAACTTGGTTTGTACCATCCTGTTTATTTCTCTCTTAAATTTATTGACGATTAATTTATAGATGATGAACTGGTATATGTAAATAAATGTCTGTTCTGGTCAGTTCTCTGAAATTTATTGAAATATCTGCTTGTCTCAGATTAGGGGCCCTAGAGCTAAACCTGGAAAAAACATTCAAAAGGGCTTGTTCTCATGAACCACTCGCTAAATTTGTCGGTAGCATTACTTCTTCTCATAAACCACATAATGGATATTCATGAAATTTTGTTCGTAGCATCCCGGCATAGTCCTTTCTCATTTTTTAAAAAAGAAGTCTGCTCGTTCTGTTTAAAATATCGCCCGAGAAAATTGAAAAAAAAAAACTTTCAACTGCTTCTTCTCACGAACCATTTGATAGATATTCACCACTTTATTAGGTCTTTAGCACTCTTGTGTAAGTTCCCCTTTTGCAATTTATTCAAATGGGTCAGTTCATCCCCTTCTAGAGTCTTCCGAAGCTAAAAAGAGAGAATTCAACGACTTCTTCTTATGAACACTTGATGGATCTTAACCAAAGTTGGTCTATAGCATCTTTGCATAGATATTTTTTGAAATTGATGAAAGGTTCTGCTAGATGCAATTTAGGGTCTGACAGTACTAAAAGTAGTAGACCCTTGAAAATAGCTGCTTCTCATGAACTGCTCGATGGACCTTCACCAAACGTGGTCTTTGGCATGCTTTCATGGGCCTTTTTATAATTTGTTCAAATGTTATTCTTTGCCTTTTTAAGGGCCACACGAGCTTACACAGAAGAACATTTAAACAACTTCTTGTAAACTACTTGATGGAATTTCACCAAACATGTCCTGTAGCAGCTTCGTATGCCTCAGGTTTTTATCCCCTTTAAGGGACCGATTGAATTAAAATAAAACGAAAAAAAAAACGTGACAACTTATTGTCATGAACCTCTTGATTGCCCTTTACCAAATGTGTTCTATCCCACTTTTGCCTGTAACTCTCTTGGGTTCTTTTTGTGCAGATGGGTTCGCGTTCTTAAGCTAAAAATAGAAAAAAACATTGCAACAAATATTTAGGTTGATGGTTTTATCTGTACGGTGCCTGGAGCTGTACATACCATTATTTGTACAGTGGTTAGTAGGCGTTTTACAGTTTTAAAAAATCTGAATAGGTTGAAACCCTTGGTGATGCCGTGTATATGGTAGCTGGAGGAGTGCCAGACAGGAATCCGAACCATGCTATAAATGTAGCTGGACTGGCATTAGAACTGCAAGAAAAAGCGAAAACATTAACCGAGCCCTGGAGCAAACAATACAAGCTCAATACACGGATAGGTATGTTTGAGAACTGTGTATATTTTCTTCGGTTATTGTATCTAGAAACTTATGTTCTTTTTACCTTTTTTAAGTTTTGTATTTAACATGTTCAAGGGCATCAAGATGGTTTCCATAGTCCCCTCTGTATGATTGTTCAAATTAGTCAAGCATTCGTTGGCCAACTGCACACAGTTATTAGCTTAAAAATATATATAATATTATTAAAGTTCAATTTGTAAAGGTATAAAATATATAAAAGTTCAATTTGTAAAGGTATAAAATATATAAAAGTTCAATTTGTATATATAATATTATTATATACTTTTCCATAACTAGTATTAACAAATTTATCATAAAATTAAACAAACGTAATTTAACTTCCTCAAGTGATATTGTGACATGTTCCAGGTACATGTTGTTGGCCTATTCCGATCCCTGGGAGAACGTAAGCGCATTCTGACGTCGAAATTATATAGCAATGTAAATAATAAAAATGTCCATTGACGGCAAAGGTGTGCCTTTTGATCACAATGGCACACCTAGTTTCTTAATGGCCTTTGGGCTAAAGCCCTGAGCCCATTATTGCACTAGATATGCCATTATGCCTAGATTTACATTGACCTCTTTGAGTTTCTGTTAAGCGAATTTAACTGTAAACTGTCAACTTTGTAGAGAGAAAGAGTTCTTTACATAGGCTCGTGCTACCTTGATTTAGTTCTTTCGTATTGCTGAATAGCCATTTTATTGTTACAATGGCAATTGTGAAAATGTTGGATGCTTGTGTTTTACATGGACATCAGTTTTACAATTTAACAAAGTCCAAAACCATATGTCTTCATTGATCGGATCGGGTCTACTCATGTAAGAATGAATGAGACAACTTCTGTGTGTATGTTTGTGTCATTACTTGTGTGTATGAAATGAATGATGTTCATTTTTCTTAGGAATGCATACGGGTAGTGTTGTGGGTGGAGTAGTCGGACGTAGGATGCCACAGTATTGTCTTTTTGGAGATACTGTTAACACAGCTTCCAGAATGCAGACATATAGTTTGGTATGATTTAAAGTGAATCTTCTACATAAATTGTTGATAAGGGAATACCATCTTAAACCGAAGACGGGATTAACTTACCGCTACATGCCATTTAGTGTGTCAGATTTATTTTCTATAAGTTGCCATCATTTACTTAAATATTAAAGCTTAGAATATCGGTAAATAATTGATAAAGTTACATTGCACTTGTTTCATACTAGTAAGTGATTTGAATAAAGGCATAAAATGGGAAATAACAGCAAAGTTATCTAATCTTTGCCAAATAATCTGTAAAGGATAATTGAACTGGTACATTACGACCTCTTTATATTTTTGAAACAATGCCTCAGAATCCGATAAATACATTTCAATATATTGATTAAGACCACACTTGGGTAAGGAAATAAAATGGTCTCTTTTAAGAGTGTTTTCTTAGTAACAGTTTAAACAATATTGTTGGTAGGTACACGGGATAACACAATGTTGAGATTTCTAGGCGGGTTTCGTATAGGGAGATTTTGTCATACATGATATGGGAACTGATGTAAACCTAGTGCTTAGATAACTTGCCATGTTACACAACCACAAATTTATCATTTACGCAAACAAACTTATCAAGTCATCTTATATATCTTATTAAAGCCTGGAAGAATCCATATCAGTGAACCGTGCCAGGAGTGCCTCAAGCAGTCTTCTTTTGTTACCATCGTGCGAGGGACAGTGAATATCAAGGTCAGTTTATGCTTCGGAGTAAATTGTACTTAGGTTGGTCAATGGTCAATTGTTTTGGTTTTTTGTGTAAATATTTACAATGCATAGTTGCATAATATTTGTTATCCTGCAACTTTTGATAACACAAAGAGAGAATAAACGGATGGATGGATAAACAGTTTCAGATTTAATTGATTTTGAACAAATTTAGGAATTATCGAAACACATGTTCACCTCTGTTAATGAGACAAGTCTCAGTCTGATCTAATACTTGGATAAAACATGTACTAGTTTCTGAACCAGTGCCTTAGTTGTAAAGTACAATTTTTACGACGAGAGAAGACTGATGCTAACAAACTAATGGATGAGGACACACTAATGACTTCCTGTCTGCATAAAGCAAATAATGAAATAGTGTTGTCATTACGAGAATGTGATAACAATTTCCAGTACACTGTATACTTTTATTGACAGATTCACTTGGCGAAAGTAGGTTTTTTTCAGAAACGCTTCTATTATATTGGATAATTAACAACATTTTGTTTCAAATATCCGTCTTCAATTTTTATACATAACTATTATAGATGTTAAATAATGATGCATGTCAATTTTTCCATAACCCCCCTGTGGGTACAACAGAAATACCCTCTGACGATAAAAATTACAGTATTGTTGAAAGAATCGAATATTATATTTTCGTATAGGATTTATTTTCTTTTGCATGTTGCCGGTTGCACTTACTTTAATACACTGGAAAATGCCAAAATCAATGTAACTTAATAATATATAATTATAAAAGAAATATATATAATTCATATTTATTGAAATTCTGCTGAATGGTTATTGGTCGCAGATTTCTTTCAAGTATGAGGGGAAACCACTGTGTTAAATGTTGTATTTTGCATACTTTCCATGGGGACAACTCAAATTTGTAAGGATGACAGATTGGCTTAATCTTTGCGCACTAATTTCAGGTATCAGAAAAAAAAACACGGTATACGAGATTCCTTTTAATTCTTAAAGCAAGCACATTTTTTGTGTTATTCATTTTGTGTATTCAGTAATCTTTATGTAGAATTTTGCATACTTTCTGCAGCAAGTGTTATCGTTAGGATCTGAATGTTGGGGCTGTTTGGCTTCATATTATACACTTTGTTGGCATATATTTCCATACACTTGTGTTGTGTATTGACTTTTAAATACTGCATGTGAATTTCATTATGATAAAAAAATTTGACTAAAATGATGGAAATAGTCTATAAACAAACAAAGAGAAACTGAGTAGCATGACAAGCTAGCTCTGATAATGACTATGGTTAAGTAAGCTCCATCACTTTTGTGTGTTCGGAAGCCTGTCTTGGAGTTTTCTTGTAACCTTGAAATCGTCATATACCCCAAATTAAATCAGTAGAAAAAGGTAATTATTACATGTCTCTTTGTTTATAGGTCAAACATGATTGTGGCAGTAAAAATGGTTTCTGCAAGTATAACAGCCACGCTGAATAAAAACATGTTTAATATATGTTAAAAATGACCAAAACTATACATGATAGAGTTACAAAAATTTACATTTACAAAGTATAATCGAAACAACACAGAGATAAACTATGAAATAGAACACATGTTTATCAGTAATTGTTCCTATATTTCTGTTAATAAGCACGTGCTAATAACCCCTTTGCCGGTGTGTAAAACAGCAACACTGAATAAGAATGTGAAAGATGCGTTGAAACATTATGTAAACAGAAGTACATAAAATAATGCAACTAGACAATACGCATTTCAACTACAAGCAGAACGCTTGTACTTATCAGCACACGTCCAAAGTTTGTCAAAAGGTATTACTCTGTCATTTACATGATATCAGCAACTCTAAATAAGGACGAATAAATTTTGCTCAAATGACATACAAATATTAGAAGCACACAAAATATACCATCAAACATTTATGCAAATCAAACTATTCTACAAATATTACAATCAGAAAAAAGTCATGTAAACAAAACGCATTCAATTTCAAACAGACCGCACGTTTATCGGCAACTCATCTTCTTTGATATTCATTTCTGTTTGTTACAAATATTAAACTCATTGACACGAGCTTTGAACGGGTTAGTCAGCAACTTTGCATAAAAACGAGTACGATCTCTTGAAAATATTTCAATATTTGAAGCACACATATCTGTGATGTTACATTCAAACAAAATCTAAGCAACATGTATGTTCATAACAAAAAAAAAACATGTGCTAGTATATCAGTATATAGCGACATTTTAAAAGATAAAGTATTAAATACTAATAATAGTCATAATCGTATTCATCTGGATAATAGTCTGTTGTTGTATCAGGTGTTGCAGATGTAGTTACTACATCTTTTTCAGTTACATCACTATCAGTTACATCACTTTTGTTCTCTATCCCACCAGTTGTCATTTCTCCACTTTCTCGACTGTCATTTTCAGTCACTGTACTTTCGGTACTAGAACCTTCTTGTCTATTACTGGCTTTATCGATTTGCACTTGCGCTCGAGGTTTTATCTTTATTTCTGTCTTTTTCATCGAATAACCGTACTTTTTTTTCCACTTAGACCAAAGAATTCCTTTAACGACACCATCTGGGGATATACCACCGATCCCATTTTCAATGTAGATGCCATTAAGTGAGGCATACCCGCAAGCTTTAAACCACCAACCTGACTGGTCTTTTTTGGCACAACTTGAATGCCATTCATCATTGTCTCTGTCAATTGTACTGAACTTCATGTCATTGTGATAAGGAAACATTGCATCTCCCGCTGTTCCTGAATATCCCTGAATTCTTAGCTGATAGCCCATCTGTTCATTTTCAACCCGGAAATAATCATACAATGCGTACGCATGATTGCCTTCCCAGTCCCAAAGTTCAAACCTTATACTGTAGTTCTTGTAATGCGATAGCCAGTATAAATTTTCATTTCCTAACCAGTATTCTGAGTTTACGTTGCCAAATCCAAATGCATAATTGTCCCATTTTCTGGTAAAGTTCACCGAGCCGTCTATTCGTTTCTGAATGGTCATCCAACCCCCACCTTGCATGTCACACCATACATTCACGATTTTCCTGTTAGGGAGGCGGACTGGGTAGATTCCACTCAGAGTAATACCGTGCAAATGAAGCTCACTGCAGTCTGAAAACATGACTTCTGTACTAATTGAAAATTATCGAATTACTTTGTTAGAATAGATATTTGGGTAAAACGTCAAGCCTGAATTCCAATTTGACCCATTTTATATACATTGTATATTAAATAATAGTGAAATATCAACCTTTGCAGTTAACTTTGTGGGTAGTCCTGTTGTTTTAGAAAGATAATTAATAAACAAACTATATCAACATGTCGATTTTTAGCAGAAGGAAAACCCTTCATTAAGGTGGTTCTGTCCGTCTGATTAATCGAAAGTCATATACTGAAAACCTTGAATAATACCAGGTTGCCGGAATACAGGTAGCATAGTTTTGCTGGAATATTTTATATCCCGTATACTAAGTATTAAATTAAAGAAACAGTCAGCCTTATTTCGTTGTAGAAGTAATTTTAGTAACCACATCAGTAGTATTTTCAGGACTCAGAATCATACGGACCTATACACCAAAATTTCGACAATATTATCAATAGGTAAGCCTACGATAATCCCGCAGTAAAGACTGATTGGAGGCTCAGTCTAACTAAAATCAAAGAGTCGATTCTGTATTATTGGCTGCATTTCCTTCAGGTGCAATGATGCTTTGAATAAAGTATGGTTTAATAAAATTCTACATTGTAGGAAAATATTTCTTTCAAACGTTCACACATACCTTAAGCTTTAAGTGAATAATCCTACATTTAACATTATGGATGTTTTAGAAAGAGCTTAGTTATTGTCATATTGGATTACTTCTGCAATCAACATTTTGGGTATCGTTTTGAAAAAAAAATCTACATTATTTGCTCATTTTTATACCCATCACCAATCGCACAGAGAGTGTGAGAATGATATTGAAATGCCGCCACTGTGTCCGTCATTTTTTATAATGATAGTTGCTATGTTAATAATTTTGGAATTATCTTCTTTCTGTAGTTAATATTCATTTGCCCGGACTGTAACTTAAAAACCTACGCAGATAATGCAACGACAGTTGCTAATAATGATCGCAAAAAAAGGAAAAGCAACACTCAAGAATCATAACCAACTACTTTTAGAATTATTTCACATTTTAAACTTAATTTTGTTTTCTTCTTACTGGACGATAACTTGAAATCCACTGAAGATACAGTGGCAAATGACAGTGAGAGGAAGTTCTGAGAATAAGAACCGCAACTCTCTTTTGAACAATGCTCGAAATAACACACCTATTATAATGCTGATTTTCTTCTTTTTTTTTTTGAGAATTGCTCAAAAGCGTTGAACGAATGTAATGAAACTTAATATAATGTAAGTCGAAGAGGAAATGCAGTGTGTAAATATACAATGACCCTACCATGAATTATTTTAGATAATCTCCTTCATACTTCTATACGCCCAAAGGGACGTATTATGTTATGACGCGGGTGTCTGTTTGTCCGTCACTCTGTCCGTCCGTACGCCCGTCCGTTAGCAATTTTGTGTCCGCTCTGTAACTCTTGATCCCCTTGAGGGATTTCAAAGAAACTTGACACATATGTTCACCACATCGAGACGACGTACAGAGCGCATGTTTTGGATGTATCGCTTCAAAGTCAAGATCACACTTAGGGGTAAAATGTAATCTGACTTTGTTTCGTGTCTGATGTGAAACTCTTGAACTGCTTGAAGGATTTACAGAAACCTGACACAGATGTTGACCACATCGAGACGACGTGCAGAGTGCATGTTTTGGATGGCTCGCTTCAAGGTCAAGGTCACACTTAGGAGGTCAAAGGTCATTCCTTCTGGCGTATATTGCTTTGCATTGCTCTTGTTTCCTATTTTGTCCATTGAATGGAGTCTCAAGATAATTGTCAATATGATAGCTAGCAATGAGAAACAGGTAACCATTACTCCGTCTTGTATGATTCTCGAATTACATGTATATCCCATCTTGAACTTAAATACTTAAAGGGTTTTAATGGTATGCTGGTCTAATATTGATAGGTGGAAATGGGAGGAAGTGCAAAACCAAATTTTAGATTCCTTGGTTACTTATTTCTCTGCCATTCCATTATAAAACACAGTAAGGCGATAAAGCAGCCTCAAACGACAAGTTACACGAGCACAACCACGTTTTATACAGTGTTGGTAAAGCATAAATCCATCAATTACCTCTTACTAATGGAATATCATGGAGGTTTGGTATAGACTTAAGGCTGTCCCTACTAGGTGCCTTTAAAGCAGCAACATTTCTGTACATACTCGTCTGAAATTTACTGATCATACTGAAAAGAAGAAGCAAAAGTATTAATATATTTTTATTATATTGTAATGCATTTAAATTTAGATATTACATACTGGCAATTTATTCTATAACTTTTTTTTCTGTTCTAATCAGCGATTTACCTTTGTATCATTTGTCACGTTTATAAGATGATGACTAATCAAAAATGTGAATAAATTAGTTTCAATAAGGGCGACAGCATCCTTACTGTCGGTTTTGGTAATATGGTAAAATACGAACCTGTGTATATGTTGCTTTTCAAAAGTAAATTTAATTACAGCCAAGTATTTGGGCAACCTTTTCAAATAAAAGTGTTTCAAAGAGCGTAGGTTTGCTTCTCGATTAATGGTATTTGTGTAATTGCAATATATTGCATGATTATAAAGTAACAGTGTACAATGGTATCAGTTCCGTTCCTTCTGAGAACTGGACGACATACGGTGCAGCTTTGTTGAAATACCTGCGTGTATAAATCCTTGAATCATGCATTTATATCCTAGTCAAAGTTTTGATGGATTTTTTTCTAGAAACGTTATATTCGAAAAAGACTAAACACATTAAAACCAAACAATATATAGTACAGCATATATCTGTTTAACTTAAAGTAATTGAGCTTGTAACAAATTTGTTGAAATACATACGTGTATAAATCTTGATACTGAGATCTAAGCATGCTCTTTTCCTGGTCAAAATCATCATGAAGTTTTTCTAGAATCATACACTGGTGCTCATTCTGCTGTTGTAAACTCAGTGCCCTATATTGCAACGTCTGACAAATGCTTTTCTTCTGCTGTTCCTGGCCACATGTCAAAGTTGTACAGGAAAGTAAAATCGCTGCAACAATGATAGTTATTCTTGAACGTCTCATCCTGTTGAAAATGAAAATACTAGGAAAAAAGTTTCGTAACATTCATTATGAATATCATCAGCTTTTTTTTCTTTACATAGGTCATACTTGTACCTCACCAAATTGGACTGTTTTATCCTTCTAACTGCTCGTCTTTTATATGTAGATCAGCCACATGCCTCATTTTTAGCCCACCATCTGATGATGGTGGTGGGCTGTTCAAATCACTCTGCGTCCGTGGTCCGTCGTCCTTCCGTCCGTCCGTCCGTTAACAATTTCTCGTTATCGCATCTCCTCAGAAACTACTGGGGGATTTTGACCAATCTTTGTCAGAAGGATGTATTGGTACCCTAGTTGTGTCCCCCTGAAAATCAGACTGGTTCAACAATTTTTGAGTCAGTTATAGCCCTTTGTTTGTTTTTATTATTTACATAGATTTATATAGGGAAAACTTTGAAAATCTTCTTGTCCAAAACCACACAGCCTAGGGCTTTGATATTTGGTATGTAGCATCATCTAGTGGTTCTCTACCAAGATGATTCAAATTATTTCCCTGGGGTCAAATATGGCCCCGCCCCGGGGGTCAAATGGTTTATATAGACTTATATAGGGAAAAACTTTGAAAAACATCTTGTCCAAAACCACAGGGCCTAGGGCTTTGATATTTTGTATATGACATCATGTAGTGGTCTTCTAATAAGATTGTTCAAATTATTCCCCTAGGGACACATGGTTCATATAGACTTATATAGGGAAAAGCTTTTAAAATGTCAATAACCTGCAGCATTCAAATTTGGACCATATGTGTAGTTTTGAGTGGCAAGATGAACCTTGACATGACTTGACCTTGATTTCGATCTAGAGACCTACTTTCACATTTCTGTAGCTACAACCTTCAAATTTGGATCACATGCATAGTTTAGTGCACCGAAAAAAAAATTTGACCTTGACATTGACCTAGTGACTTACATTCACATTTTTGAAGGTACAGTCTTCAAATCTGGACCACATGCATAGTTTTGTGTTCAGAAATGAAATTTGACCTTGATTTTGACCTAGTGACCTATTTTCACATTTCTCAAGCTACAGCCTTCAAATTTGGACCACACGCATATTTTTGTGTTCTGAATTGAAATTTGACATTGATTTTTACCTAGTACCTACCTTAACATTTCTCAAGCTACAGCCTCCAAATTTGAAGCACATGCATAGTTTTGTATACCAAAATAAACTTTGACCTTGAAATTGATCTAGTGACCTACTTTCACATTTCTCAAGCTACAGCTTTCAACTTTGGACCACATGCATGGACCACATGCACAGTATTGTGTACCGAAATGAAATTTGACCTTGATTTTGACCTTGAGGTAGTCTTGAAATTTGGAACATTAAACAATGGCTCAATGGTGGGCGCCAAGATCACTCTGCGATCTCTTGTTAGAATTGTTTTGAAAATGTTCCAGTAACTTTATGTAAGAACATCATTCACAATAACATTTTTTGCTGCATTATCTAACGGTTACTTAAAATGTTCGAGATTGAATATAGACAAAGTATAGGAAACATACCGATTATGCGAGCTCTATGAATGTTGTTAATAACGCTGTAGTCTCTAAAATATATTGCAAGCCTATTGAACGGGGTAAGTTTATCAGTTACACTACTTCGTATATTCAAATATCATATGAAATAACTGTTTAGATTATGTTAATACAGCTCACTCCAAAACCACTGACATAAGTTACAAAAATAAATGTTGTAAAACATATCATGAAGCGTTCATTTTAGTATTGCAAATTGAGTGTAACTGGCTGAAGCTTACAAAAAGCTAGTATGAACACAACTTATAAACAGTATTAACGTGTTCTGTCGGATTCGTGGTATTGTAAATGCCAAAACGTCTCAGAACGGACTCATTCCAACCGAGACTTCTATTAATTTACTTGGTTTATGTTGTATGTTTCCAAAGTTTCTACTCTGTATTTCATTAAATGCCGTGCGACAGCCGTTAAAAATCTCAACGTACTCGGTGTTTTATATTTTCTTATTTCTTTATTCTTATCCAGTATATCGGTAGTAAAGTGTTCCACTTATGCAGGTGCCAGGGTATGTAAGGGACAGTGTACATTCCGCTACCTCTCATGAACAAACTCAATCAAACCAAGTCTGCTGTTACTTTTCTTGAATATTTTTTATGCTTCCAAAGGATCTTTTATTACGAGGTTAGGAAAACAAGGATTTTAAATTGCAAATTCCGATCAAAAGGTATTAATTGCCAGTCAGATAAACAATTAGTTTTAATAATTCTATTCCACACGATAACAATACACATCTTTACATTTTAGGAATTAGACTGGCTCCTGACCCTATGTATGTCCTGTCATATTTTTCATTTAATAAGTTTTCGCTATCAACAGTGGTAGTACCTCCAGCAAGTTGTTTTTATTTTAACATTTTTATTACCCCTGGCTCCGGTTTAGCCATCAGATGAAAATATGCTACTTATAAAATGTTTGCAGCATTAAAAAAATAAACATGCAGCCAGGGAACCAGGCTAATTTAGGAAGAAATGAAATCTTAATCAACGGAGATTTTTTTTTTTTTGAAAACAGACCAGGAAGCAATGTTAACCACCATAATAGCTTGAAATCATTTCTGTAAACAGAGCTTGATACCAGATGTTATCCTTGAAACTTTAGTCTTATTAAGTTAGAGAGTTCTTGGAACTTTTCTTACATGAGATGTAAAAAAAAAGCCCTCAGCTACTTCTATCACGGGATTAAAAAGAGAAATTCAGCTATGCTGTCAGAACATTTCAACATCATTAATCTGATTAAAGAATATTTGATTTTTACAAACGGTGCTAAATATATGTCTTAAAATGTTAATTTGAGGATGTCCCATTTATCATTTTATACATATTATACAATGTATCGCTTACCTTGTAACTATGTTCAAATGTAAGCCAATATATTTATATATTCATGCGTTATCAGCAGTAAAAACATTAAAGTTTTTCTCCATTATTATCCTTCATTTTTATCTTGCGAACTGTAAATTTTTCTTACATAAGAAATGTACGTGGATAGATTTGAATGAGATGCCACATGGCTCTGTTAAAATCAAGGTTAACCACATAAACTGTAATAAAAATGAACGCAGCGGGTGAAGCTGTTTTCATTTTATTTAGTGCAGTATAAATGGGTGTTTAAATCAAAATAGTTTAATGTAATACAATGTGAAATTTCAGGAAAGGCGGCAAATGTTTAACAATTTAAATGTGTGTACAAAAGGGATGTTCATGTATTTTGAAAAATATGTCTATGAAATATTTTACTATTACAATATTTCATTTTAAAGGAGACATTCTTGCTACAAACCATACTTTTTCTCGCAGAAGAATATGATAAAACATCTGGTCAAAAATAAGACCTCAAAAATATTTATATTTTACTTAATCAGTGGCAAAACATCGAGAAGATAAGTTAAATTTGATATTCAATTCAAAGTTTATGGCAAAAAAGGCGCAGATCAGATAAGTAAGAGCAAATGAAGCTTTTTCTGTTCCTGTCATCACAATGTCTCAAAATTTTCTTCTTATGTTCGATCTACACCTCCCTGCGAGACCATATCACTTATATTTGTCGGTGCTACTTTATAGTGAAAAGACAAATTGTAGAGTTGTTAGATATAATGCATGTTCTGCTAAACTGTTCGCCTTTGAAAAAATGCTTGAATGGGACCTCAGATCCTCGAACTCCCCCCTCCCCACCCCACCCCCACAAACACAAAATAAAAAGAAATGAATCGTGGAGTTGATTGGTACTAACATTGCTAACCTAAAACGAAATATAACCTTATATTTACTTTTTTAAACCTACCATAATTATAAAAAAATAAGTTTAGGTAGGATAGTTAGTTAGATTTAGACATATTAAGAAATTCTAATGAACTGTAAGACAATTTTGTAACAGCTCTATGAGAGCAAAGACACTGAATTCACATTTTATAAAAGGGACATGAACGTTTATTTATCAGCCCTCATTACACCGTGTATTTTTTCCCACATGCACCCAATTATACTAGATTTTAGTGGGAGTGATCAAAGTGTATTCGCGCTGATATATTTTTGCACATATTTTGTTTTTTTTACGTTTTTCCCAACATTTGTTCGTATATTAAGTAACACTTTAATTACATGTGTTATTACGTACATTTTTTTTCTTGACTGCTTCATATTTGCGGGTTTCAAGGAGGGAAACAAACCGTAGCACAGTTGTTCTTTTGATATTTATATTGTGGTCGCCCATATCTTCATAAATTCGATCAAATTGGTTTGAACTAAGTCGCTGTTACTGTTACTGTTTTAGCTTACATGAACCAAAGGTTCAAGCTGAGCTTTTGTGACCGCTTGATGTCCGCTGTGCGTCGTGCGTCAGTCAACAGTTTTTAACAAAGTCTATGTCTTCAAAAAAAAAACAAAGACATGTATCAAACAGGGAATGTCACGCACCAAAAACGCAGCCTTCCCAAAACGAAACCCACAGCACGCAAACGTGCACACCACAAACACACACACACACACACACGCGCGCGCGCACTACAGGGCAGATTAACACCAAATTTCACAGAAATGATCTTTGGGGAGACTCCTTTCAAAATTGCCCAAATAATAAAAATCCCTTGAGAACTGTGGTTGCCATGGCAACCGAAAGGAAAACATTTAAAAATCTTCTCAGAAACTTTTAGCCGGATTTAAAAAATATTTTGTTGAAATGATCTCTAGGTGACCTTCTATCAAAATTGTTTAAGCCATGTCTGTTTCGGTAAAAAAAACATGGCCGCCTGGGGGTGGGGCTTATTTTCCCTATATGGCAATATTGTAAATTTCAAAAATCTTCAAAACTACTGGGCAGATTTACACCAAACTTTACAGAAATGTTCCTTGAATTGCCCGTTTTCAAAATTGCCAAAAGAAATAACATCCTTCCAGAACTGTGATTGCCATGGCAATCGAAAGGAAAATCTTTAAAAATCTTTTTCTTAGAAACTGTTAGCCGGATTTCAAAAATATTTGTAGAAATCATCTCTAGGTGACTATCTAACAAAATTGCTTAAGCCATTCTATTTCGTTAAAAAAGATGGCCACCAGGGGCGGGGCTTATTAGTCCCCTACTGGTTGGAAACCAGTTTCGGGGACGATAGGAATACGCTTTTCCGTCCGTCCGTCCGTCCGTCATTCCGTCCGTCCGTCCTTCCGTCCGTCCGCAATTTCGTGTCCGGTCCATAACTTCGTCATCCATAAAGGGATTTTAATATTACTTTGCACAAATGTTCCCCATGATGAAACGACGTGTCATGCGCAAAACCCGGACCCTTAGCTTAAAGGTCAAGGTCATAATTAGAGGTCAAAGGTCAACAGGGCTTTTTTTTCTGTCCGATCCATCCATGGAGGGATTTTAATATTACTTCAAGTACCTCATAATGACGATGTGTTATGCACAACCTTCAGACCCCTAGCTCAAAGGTCAATGTCACACTTGGAAGCCAAATGTTAACATGGCATGAACAGGGTCTGTTTCGTGTCCGGTCCATAACTCAGCCATCCATGGAGGTATTTTAATATTACTTGGCACAAATGTTCCCCATGATGCGACGACGTGTCCTATGCAAAGCCCGGACCCTATCTCAAAGGTCAAGGTCACAATTGGAGGTCAAAGGTAAATAGTGTTTTTTTCCTGTCCGGTCCAGAACTCTGTCATCCATCAAGGGATTTTAATATTACTTGGCATAAATATTTCCCATGATGAGACAACGTGTCATGCGCAAAACCCAGAACCCTAGCTTAAAGGTCAAGGTCACACTTGGAGATGAAAGGCCAGTGGGACATTTTTCCTGTCCGGTGTATAACTTTGTCAGGCAAAACAGGATTTGAATATTGCTTGGCACAAATGTTCACCACTATGAGATGGAGGGTCATGCGCAAGAACCTGGTCCCTAGGTCGAAGGTCAAGGTCACACATCAGACACCAAAGGTCAGATACAAGAATGACTTTGTCTAGAACACTTCTTCTTCATGCATGGAGGGATTTTGATATAACTTGGCATAAATGTTCACTACCATGAGACAGATTGTTATGTGCAAGAATCAGGTCCCTAGGACTAAGGTAAAGGTCACACTTGGAGGTCAAATGCCAAATTTAAGAATGACTTTGTCTGGAGCATTTCTTCTTTATGCATGGAGCGATTTTGATGTAACTTGGCACAAATGTTCACCACCATGAGACACTCTTGCTTTTTAGAATAATATCCCTTTATTTTTCCTATAAATAGCTTATCTTGTAACTTACTTATTTCTGGCCGTAGGGAAACATCGAGACCAGTTTTCTGTGGTACAACATGCATGTTACATCCAATTCTTAGGTGTATTTTGACCTCTACCTGGTAAAGTGTTTTGTATATATGTTTACATAGATTTTTGTTAACTATACATGTAAATAACTTATATGATACCTTTTTGATAATAGGCCAAAAAAGGCTATATTATGAAAACAACTATAGGGTTTTATATATACAAATTTTAATCCAAGTGTTTTGTTTACAACATATTTTATATATAGTACAATATTATCTATACATTATTGACAGATATCAGTTCATTAAGTTTTACTGCAGTAGAGAAAATTAGGTGCCTTCCAGTAGGGGACTTTGTATTGCATGGCAATACTTCTTTCACTTGTTTTCTATATTTGATTATATTGTAAATTTCAAAAATCTTCTTCTCTGAAACCTGAAGACTTAGAGCTTAGATATTTGGTATGTGACATTGTCTAGTGAACTTTTACCAATACTGTTCAAGTTATGATCCCGCGGTCAATATTGGTCACGCTCCGCGGTTTCTTGAATTTACATAGAGTTCCACAGGCTAACTTAAAAAGTGTTCTTCTCTGAAACCGAGAGGTACAGGGCTTAGATATTTAACATGTGGCATTGTCTAGTAGTCCTTTTCAAAGACTGTTCAAATCATGACCCAGGGTCCATTTAAAGCCCCGCCCCAGGGTCACTTATTTTTTATATGAGTTATATAGAGAAAAGACTTCAAAAATTATCCGGTCATATTTCCTAGACTGTTTACTTATAATTACCTGATGACCACAAGTAATAAGGGGTCACTTGACTGTGCTGTGACCTTGACCTATTGACCTAGATTCTTGCTTTTAAAGATACAGCCTTAAAACTTGGATGAATATTAATTAAGAAGAAATATGGACTGCGAGATATAAAATTAGAAAATATCTTTAAATTCAATCGCATGTCTTCTCGTACATTTTAATCAAAGAAACATAATTTTGTTTAACGTAAACATGTTTATGACTGGAAGTGCATGATTTGATATTGTCCTGCTTCGCTGAGCCCTTGCTTGACGGTGTTACTGTTAGTTCTCTGACTTCTGAAAAGACATTGCGTACACATGTTTGCATGTCAGTTCTGTTGGTTTTGAGCTTTGAGTTTTACAGTGTGTTTCTCTTGCTACAGTTATGTTATTACGTACGTAAGAGACTCATTTGACGGGAAGTAATTTTATTTATAAAAGACCCTCAAAGGAAAAACTGTATTCTTTTGTGTTTCCATGATGGTATTTATACATGACTGGCATGAACAGGCTAAGAAATACTAGTATCTAGCTACAAATGGTAAGTGGCATATATTCTGCAAAGACAATCTGTTAAATGTCTACAGATTTTATTGAACTGTTGTAACAGTATGCACAATACTTGATGTATTTAGTTATCTTTAGACTTCACTTTGTTTCTACCGTGTTAGACAGGTATTTGTTTATGTTCTTAAAACTCTTTTGAAAAGAGTTTGACTGAGTAAGTTGACAGATGAAGTTACGAAAAGAAATTAATTTAAGATTAGCCTGAATTGTTGACCGGTATAACTGTATTATAACTGTATCATTAGAATGATTTTCAAAAAGTTCATGCGGGGAGAAAAAATAGGTTATTACGTTGTAGTGGGTCTTTAATGAACAGTGAGTGGGAAGGATAAAAGTGAAGCAATGCTCGGTGGTTTGACGCGTTGCCTGTTTTAATGATACGTTGTTTTGTATCATAACGTCGCTCAAAATACCGTACTACCGCTCATCTCGTTGTCCTTATGCTCCCGCCATAAAGGGGGGGGGGGGGGGGGCATATAGTGTTACCCCTGTCCGTATTTGTGTTTATTTGTTTGTTCTTGTGTGTGTTTGTTTGTGTGTTCGGGAAGGGTTGGTGTTCGTGTCCGGGTCATAACTTTGACATGCATGGTTCGATTTCAGAATAATTTCACAAAAATGATAAACATGGATAGATGATGTGCCTTGCGCAAAAATCGGGTCCCTAGGTCTAAGGTCAAGGTCACAGTCCTTGGTAGAACTAAGCCAATTTTCACTACATATATACTGATAATGTGGTTTTCGTGTCCGGTCCATATCTTTGACATGCATGGTTCGATTTCAAAATAATTTGACGCAAATAATAAGCATGGATAGACAATGTTTAATGCGGAAAAACCAGGTCCCTAGGTCTAAGGTCAAGGTCACACTTAGAGGCCAAATGTCACATACAAGAATGACTTTGTCCTGAGCATTTCTTCTCCATGCATGGAGGGATTTTGATGTTAGTTGGCACAATTGTACGCCATCATATGACAGAATGTCATGCGCAAGAACCAGGTCCTTAGTTTAGAATTACTTCCCTTTGCTGTTGCTATAAATAGCTTATATTGTAACTTATTTTTACTGGTCGTAGGGAAAAATCATGACCACTTTTCTGTAGTACAACATGCATATTACATCCAATTTTGAGATGTTTTTTACCTATCTCTACCTGGTAAGGATTTTTGTGTGAACTTAGAATTTATTTTTTTTTAAGATTAACTTCCCTTGGCCAAGGGTCCTTCTTTTGTTTGTGAGTAGTACCATTCCTGTGACCTTTCTCATGTTGCGGGAGCATCCGTGTCTGTGACACATTTCTAGTTTCAATTACATACTCAACGTACCGTACTGCCCCTCAATTCGTTTTGTTTTCAATTTCATACAATACAAATTTAAGATTAGCAAGTACGTTATGAACGCTTGTCGATCACCTTAAATTATCCCAACTCATCTTAACAGGCAGTAAGGTGACTCCTACACAAATTAGAGTTCGACTGATCAGAACTTAGAGAGAATTTCACTAACCTACCTTACAAGAATGTGACCTGGTTCAAACCTCTTCGACTTGGGCATATAACTATACTATGTATTTAAGTGTAGGTACAGAAGATGAAGAAGTAGAAGATGATGCTGATTGAAATTATTATCATAATTATTAAAATAATGATAATTATTGTTATTATTATTATTATTATTATTATTATCATCATCATTATCATCACCAACATTATTGTAGCCTTTTATTTCAAGTCTGGAGCTTTAGGTAGATTAAACAAGAGCTGTCACTAATGGTGACAAATGCCCCCACAGCGCCATGACCTTTGGCCTGGTGACCTTGACCTTTGACCTGGTGACCCCAAAGTCAGTAGGGGTTGTGTACTCAATAAGTACTAACTTCATCAGCATGTGAAGTTTGAAGGTCCTAGGTGCAGTGGTTCGCGAGTAAAGTGCCTTCATGCAAAAAGTTAGCATTGGCCCCTGTGACCTTGACCTTTGACCTGGTGACCCCATAGTAGGTGGGGGTCGTGTACTCAATAAGTACTATCAGCATGTGAAGTTTGAAGGTCCTGGGTGCAGTGGTTCGCGAGTATAGTGCCTTCATGCAAACAGATAACATTGGCCCCTGTGACCTTGACCTTTGATCTGGTGACTCAAAAGTCAGTAGGGGTCGTGCACTCAATAAGTACTATCAGTATGTGAAGTTTGAAGGTCCTTGGAGCAGTGGTTCACGAGTAAAGAGCCTTTATGCAAAAAGTTGACATTGGCCCCTGTGACCTTGACCTTTGACCTGGTGACCCCAAAGTCAGTAGGGTCGTGCACTTAATAAGTACAATCAGCATGTGAAGTTTCAAGGTCCTGAGTGCAGTGGTTCGCGAGTAAAAAGCCTTCATTCAAAAAGTTAACATTGGCCCCAGTGACCTTGACCTTTGACCTTTGACCTGGTGACCCCAAGGTCAGTAGAGTTCGTGTACTCAATAAGTACTATCAGCATGTGAAGTTTTAAGGTCCTGGGTGCAGTGGTTCGCGAGTGAAGTGCCTTCATGCAAAAAGTTAACGTTGTGACTAACGAACGAACAAACTAACGAACTAACGAACGGACGGACAGTTGAAAACTAATATGCCTCCATGCCTCCCTTCGGTGGCATAAAAAGGAATGAAAAAATAATCTTTTTGGGGGGTTGGGGTTGGTGGTGGGGAGGGGGTGTTACCAAGGCAAACTTCACATGTTTATAATAAATGTTTTTGGAAAAGAATGAAAGACGTTTAATGAAATTCTACCAATTGGTTGGTTTGTTTTGTACAAATCTGTAGATTTTTAAACAATTAAAGGGCAATAACTCTAAGGAAAATTGACCAATTAAAAAAGAATGACAGGCATCATTGAAGTATGTTGGTTCATATTTATTTCAAGTTTCATGACATTCTACCAGCTTGTTACTGAGAAATTGCTGCAGACGTGGATTTTACATTAAATCAAGGGCAGTAACTCTAAGGGAAATTGACCAATCAAAAAAAACCTTAATGGGCATCATCGCAGTATGTTGGTTCATGTTTATTTCAAGTTTCATGAAATTCTACTGGCTAGTTACTGAGATAGGGCTGCGGACGGACCGACGCACACACACACGCACGGACGTGACGGACGGACAACGCCATTTCAATACCCCCTCCCGATTTCATCGGCGGTGGATAAAAACCCTAGGACAAGCATTAAATAGAGGAGCATTATAGGAACAGGGTACTAGCTCATGTTACCTCGGTGTTGATCTAGATTACAAAGCCAACACTTCTTGCTCCAAAGTTTCGTACACAGAGAATGTTTAATTACTTACTGATCAACGAATTATCCGTTGCCGAGTGTTTAAAGGTCGCGTAGTATTGAATCACTTTCTACATAGGTTTGAACGCAGTAATGTTGTTTCATACAGGTGGCTTGCAGAAATTGAGTGATTCTATTCTGGTGTTCTAATGTGCCTGAAATAAAGCTGAGAGAGTCATTAGGGCTTTAGCGTTGAAAGCTTGAATAAGTTATATGGCCTGTTATTGTTTGTTGTTGTGTTTAGAGTCACAACGGCGCAGCTTTTGTCATATAGCACTTTTCACAGCTTTTGTTTCCCGGCCTTTGTTTCATGTATGAACGGGTGCCTAATAAGAACAATCTATCTAGATGGTTTTATCACATGAAGAATTCACATGAAGCGAGGTCTGGAACACGCATTTATCAAACGAACGAACAAATTTAATTATCATGTAGATATGCTAATTGCAAGACCTGTATGGTCGCTAAAGAGTTATTACAGTATTATAGTTTTAACAATATTATTGCAGGGTAAAGGTGATATGCGGACATTCTGGTTGGCGGGAAAGGAGGGCGAGGAAAGTACTAGACAATTCTGTGAAGACATAAAACAAGAGAGAAACCAGTCCGTCCGAAAATACAGGTAAAAACTCTTCATACATGCAACGACATTTGAGTAGCCAAGTATTTCCTGGGTTTCATGTACAAAAAAAACGAGGTTCTTTTCTTGAGTTTTCTGTCATTTCACTCTATCGGCAGACATTTTCAAAAAATTAAATGCGCTGTCTTCCGACTACACAATATTCAATGTCATTACTATATTTATCCCCCCACCAAAGGTGAAGGGGATATTAGAAATGCTCTCCGTCCGTGCGTCCGTCCGTCCGTCCGTCCGTGCGTCCGCAACGATCTTTGTCCGGACCATAACTCCAAAAGTACTTGAGGGATTTTCTTCAAACTTCATACACTGATAGAACACATTGGGAGGAAGTGCAGTGTGCAAGAACAATAACTCTACCTTGCCTATTTTTTGAGTTATTCCCCTTTATCTTATTTTCTTAAAAAATTTTGTCCGGAGCATAACTCCGAAAGTACTGGAGGGATTTTCTTCAAACTTCATACACTGATAGAACACATTGGGAGGAAGTGCAGTGTGCAAGAACAATAACTCTACCTTGCCTATTTTTTGAGTTATTCCCCTTTATCATATTTTCTTAAAACATTTTGTCCGGAGCATAACCCCAAAAGTACTGGAGGGATTTTCTTCAAACTTCATACACTGATAGAACACATTGGGATGAAGTGCAGTGTGCAAGAACAATAACTCTACCTTGCCTATTTTTTGAGTTATTCCCCTTTATCATATTTTCTTAAAAAAATTTGTCCGGAGCATATCTTCTTCATGCATGGAGGGATTTTGATATATCTTGGCACAAATGTTTACCACCACGAGGCGGAGTGACATGCGCAAGAACCAGGTCCCTGGGTCTAAGGTCAAGGTCACACTTAGAGGTCAAAGGATACAAGAATAAAAACCTTGTCCGGAGCATTTCTTCTTCATGCATTGAGGGATTTTGATATAACTTGGCACAAATGTTCACCACCACGAGACGGAGTGTCATGCGCAAGATCCAGGTCACTAGGCCTAAGGTCAAGGTCACACTTAGAGGCCAAAGGTCAGATACAAGAATGACTTTGTCCGAAGCATTTCTTCTTCATGCATAGAGGGATTTTGATGTAACTTGGCACAATTATACACCATCATGAGACGAAGTGTCATGCGCAGTTCCCTTCTTTAGAATTACTTCCCTTTGTTGTTACTTTAAATAGCTTTTATTGTAACTTTTTCATTACTAGTCGTAGGGAAAAATCGAGACCACTTTTCTGTAGTACAACAAACATGCTAAATCCAATTTTGAGGTGTATTTTGACCAGTCTCTTCCTGATAAAGATTTTTGTGTGGACTTGCAATTTTTTTTTCACTTATATTGTAACATTTTTATAATTGACCCTAGGGAAAAAACAAGACCACTTTTCTGTGGTACAGCATAGATGTTACTCTCCAGTTTTAGGTGTATTTTATTAATTTTATTATATATAAGGTATCTCTACCTAGTAAGGAGTTTTTTTTGGACTTTAAAAAACAAAAGACTTACAATGATTACTAAACAACCACAAAATTAACATTCCATTTGCAAATACAGCTGCCCGGTGGGGGGATTAGCCATGTCTGACATGGCTCTTGTTTTAGATGTCGGAATGGTGTATAAAATAAACAACTATTTCAAAAAAAAATCCACCAGGTGTCTTTCATCGTGATGGGTTTATTTTTTTGTATCATTATAATTGGGTTTTTTAGCTCAACAGAGCACGAAGTGCTCAAGGTGAGCTATTGTGACCAGTCATTGCCCGGCGTCCGTCGCCGTGCGTCGTCCGTCCACATTTGCATCGCTTACACTATATAGGCAACATTTGTGACCCAGTCTTTATGAAACTTTGTCAGATTGTTTGTCTTGGTGAACTTTAGGCCAAGTTTGAAACTGGGTCATGGGAGTCAAAAACTAGGTCAGTATGCCAGACCAAAGAAATCTTGTGAACACTAGAGTCTACAGTTTAAGTTTGAAACTCATGAGAATTGGTCAGAATGTTTGTCTTGATGACCTCTATGTTAATTTGGAATCTAGGTCATGTGGGGTCAGCAACTAGGTCACCCGGTCAAATCAAAGAAAACGCATGTTAAAATTCTAGAGTCCAAAGTTTAAGTTTGCAACTCATGAAAATTAGTTAAAGTGTTTGTCTTGATGACCTAGAGGCCACACTTTTAACCCGATCTTTATGAAACTAAGTCAGAGTCTTTGTCTTGATGATCTCTAGGCCAAGCTTGAAACTAGGTCATGTGGGGGTCAAACACTAGGTCAGTAGGCTAGATCAAATGAAAATCTTGTTAACACTAGACTCCACAGTTTTAGTTTGAAACTCATGAGAATTTATCAGAATGTTTGTCTTGATGACCTCTCGGTCAAGTTTAAATCTGGACCATGTGGGGTCAAAAACTAGGGTGACCTAGTCAGATCAAAGGAGAAACTTCCTAACACTCTAGAGACCTTAGTTGTAACCCAAACTTTATGAAACTTGGTCAGAATATTTGTCTTAATGATCTCTAGGTCAAGTTTGAAACTGGATTATGTGGGGTCAAAAACTAGGTCAGTAGTCCAGATCAAATGAAAATCTTGTTTACACTCTAGAGTCCGCGGTTTAAGTTTGAAACTCGTTAGAATTGGCAGAATGTTTGTTTTGATGACTTCTAGGTCAAGTTCGAATCTGGGTCATGTGGGATCAAAAATTAGGTCACCTGGTCAAATCAAAGGAAAAGCTTTTTAACACTCTAGGGTTTAGGG
Source organism: Mercenaria mercenaria (assembly GCF_021730395.1). Classification (NCBI taxonomy): domain Eukaryota; kingdom Metazoa; phylum Mollusca; class Bivalvia; order Venerida; family Veneridae; genus Mercenaria; species Mercenaria mercenaria. The sequence continues at coordinate 32,619 of NC_069377.1, read as the reverse complement.
TTATGTCTAACCCTAACACTAACCCTAAACCCTATGGGTCATGTGGGGTCAAAAACTAGGTCAGTAGGCCAGATCAACTCTGGGGGCGAAATAGGGCCATCATGGCCCTCTGGTTTAAGTTTACTAATTCATCCTCGTTTATTTTGCTCACTAATCTGATCTGTGGTAAATCTAAAAGGAATTCAGTCAGTGTCACAATTTTAGACCAGCAAGTATTTCTTACAACTATTTCAGCTTTTTAATGTGCAAGTGTTACAAAATGGTTCAAGTAAATGCAAGGTACGGAGTCAAACAACTGTATTATCATTATTCGTTGTTTTAAACATTTATTTACAGCTTAGCAAGAGAGATGCGAATTAAGTTCCGGACCAGATCTCCGACGAGGCGGTACAATTAGTTGCATATTATGCGGACGATGCTGTAGTCTGCAGCACCTTAATTTAATCAAGAAACTTAAAGTTAAAGCAGTTTACAAAAATCAGAAAACTATATCGTGATATAAGAGTTAAAAAAAGAAAAAAGATGGAAGTGCATATAGTATTAACATAACTGACAAGTTATAGGAAGAAAACACGATGGTGTATATAATTGGCGTAGTAGCGATCTCAATGTGTGTATGTAGGTGGGGGGGGGGGGGGGGGGGGGGGGGGGGGGGAGGGTAATGGGGAACCGGTCAGCTAAACATACATCTATATTTTCCTTAAATTTTTGATAGCAAAAATTAAACGAAACAAAAAATATTCATCTACTTGACAATACATATTACATCAAATCCTTATCAGTACATCTAAATGCTGTCTCAAATTGGATTTATTCCTTTATCTACTGTTATTTCTGACTAAAATCAGTTTTTGGGGTCAAAGGTTTAGGCGGGGGTGCTTTTTTGGACGGGGGCAAAGCCAGCCTCTGCGTTAGGCCCCTTGCTCCTACACCTATGTATTTACCAGGAAATTTAGGTTTAAATGTAAGAATTGAACCAGAGTAGAAAAGGGATAAACCTGGTATTTCTTTCTTCTTTATACAAATATTTCAACAAAATTGGTTATTTTTGTTTCATAGAAACTTTCTTTATCAAACCTAATCTTGAATCTTATATCACATATATTGCTTGTTTTCTTTTAAACTCTGCTATAACTTATATATTGCATGTGGTAATTTTATTATTATTATACCAGATTTATATAGCGCCCTTTTCATGATCAGTTTCACGTTCAAAGGCGCTTTACATAAATCAGATGCAGCCACACAGGGCGCATAATTCATCCTCTACTAGTACAGACACAGAGCGATCTGGCCAGAGGGACAGAGTGAGACAAAGACCCACGACAGAGAGATCAGAAATCAGATACAGGCTTGTCCGGCTAACTTAGCCTAGCTCGTTGCGAATAGACAGCCAGATTCTTTAACGTGCCCAGTGTATAGCACTGATACACGCAAGGATTGCCTGGGTTCCTGACCAGTACACCTCTAGTAGCATTTCTGAAAATTCCCGAGTAACTGCCGGGGATCGAACCCCCGACCTCAGGATTGGAAGGCCAGTGTGCAAACCACTGAGCTATCCGTCCACCTATAGGGAAGAAGTCTTTATTTTTCTGTTTGATTCAAATAATTCGTAGCAGAACTTTTCGAAATCGAGACTGCTGTTCACATAAAAACTTCCTTGGAAATGGATTTATGACAAATACAAATATGGCAAGAGACAAGAGACCTGAACAAAATGATGATTAAACGAACATAGTAAAAAGACATGACTAAAACTTTAAACAGATCATGGTTGGCATTCAGAGAAGTGGTGCGAAAGGTTATTTCGGAAAGAGCTGCTACGATACGATGAAAAGTAGGGTCAGTTAGTACATTTTGTACCGTAAAATAAGTAATTTTCGGGAGGGATGTATTTGCGTTATATTTGATCACAAAGTGGATGCTCCCGAAATTGTTTTATATATCACGGATAGCTATAAGGCTACATTGCGAATCTATTCAAATTTTAAATAGCGCGACAATTTTGCCTCGCGAGAATGTCTGCTATGACAGTTATTGTTCCTTAAGTTACTGTGAAATCATTATTTTTCGTTGGAGACCACTGTAAGTTGATACTTCATGGTTGCGACAAACAACTTATTAAAATTACTTAGAAAAAAATGAAATTGTATCTTTTAAAGGTCAACGAATTGAAGTCAACGAAATTAACGTACGAAAGTGCACACCAACGAAATCAAATAGTTTCACAGTATGAATTACTTCTTTACTACATTTCAGCACACCCAAAGCAGCAAGGATGACTTTTTCAAACATAAAATTAGAACAATCTGATTATCATTACACATTGATTTTTTATTTAAAAATAAGCAAGTCTACAAAACATTGTCGAATTTTAAGTGGCCGTTCCTTTAGATAAGCATGGCATAATACTTTTTTTGCACAGTTTGCATTTTATTAGTTTAGGTTAAACTAACAAATACATTACGTGCATTATAGTGATTATTGTGGAAATAACTGGGACATATCATCTAATACTGTTTTCATCTTTTGTGTTCACTATTTAGACTTAAAGATTTAACTGCATACTCGTTAGGTTTTCATCGTTCTTTTCCCCTCTTCTAAAATATTGAATTTATTGTACGAAAGATCAGCTTACGCATCAAGATGACTGGAAATCAATTTGCCATATTACCAGTGAGATTTAAGAACGGCTAATGTCCCTACACTTTGAACCAGCATTTCTCACCAGAAATGCTAAAGTTATGTGCTAAATTGAAATGCACAAAAAATAAAGCCCACACTTTACATGCATTCCCAGTTTTGATAAAATAAGTAGGAAACAAATAAATAGCAGATTCAAATAGGTATTAAGTGTTGTTTCATGTCTAGAAAGTTTTGTTATTAGGAACATTCATCTAAGGGTTATGATATGTATAAAAAGCAGAGCAGCTGTGAGCACTACTTAAGGTATTAGGCCGTAATAGAGTACCCCTTTTGAATATTATTCAATTCCTACCATAAACCTAGTTTGACTGAAAATTTTCGGGAGGGCGGGGGTGAGGGGTTGGGGGTGGGGGAGTGCGCGTAGGCTCAACTCCCGCTGGGACCAATTCCCACCCCACCCCCTTATTTTCTTTTTTTCTAGTAAGTCTATTTTTTTCTAAAATTACTATTGATAAATTGTACAAATGTAGATGTTTTTCATTTGATAAGTGATTTCTTGCTGTTCAAAGTGAATGAACCTCTGAAACAGAAGGGGGAAGAGTTAAACATCTTAAAAAATACTGAGTTACATGCGGTAAACGTTTTCTATTTCACCTTTACTCTTTAGATTACATATTTTGAAGGAAATGTATGTAGGTTTCACTTCTGCACCAAGGTTATTTTTGAGTGAAGTGGGCAAAATTTAAAACAGTCCCACAGGACTCGACCTTAATTTTTCAGTGTTGGAGATTTCTGTCTCATGAATTCCGTTTACTTGAGGCACCCTAGAAAAAATGAGAATGACAGTTTTATTTTGTGTTTTATAATTGTTTACCAATAGTTTGATGTTTCTTTAATCAAAACTAATGGTATAATGAATTATCTGCAAACGTTTTGGACAGCGGCTATCACTTTGAAATTTGTCTCTACTTGAGCTTGGGGAAATATATTATACAACATTTATAAAAAAAACGGCACGGTAAAAGTTGTTTAAAAATTGCAACACAGTGCGAAACACGGTCAACTTGAAGACTATTCCAAGCAAATGCCATTTTTTAAACAGAACTATTAGGGGTCCAATACCTTAAATGAAATACGAATTCATGCATTTTGTATAAGCAGTTTATTCATCTGATATGTGACATAGAGTATGTACTTCTCAAACTGTTTTTTTTTTGGAACTTTATATCAGATCTTATTGTCTCTAATCTTTTAAAGATATATGTTGGAAGTAACACAATACTCTACAAAGTGACAGCTTAAGATAGCAATGCAGGTCATATGACATAGGTTAATTTGTAGATATGGAGAGCATTATTTATTCAAACAGATTTATCAGTATCTGACCCATTGATTAAGCATTATTTCACAGCAGTAGTATAAACAACCATTTCTCCATGTTTCAATTGAAGAATATGAAATAATTCTGTCTTATTGGTTTCAGCTCCTATGAGAATGCAATGGACCTACACGCAATGCACGCCTCTACAAGTTATGCTCAGATGCCAGCATATTTTGGAGGTATGAAGTCAAACAGATCGGCAAGCAGCGTTTCATTAGCAACATTACAACAATCGGATGACGAAGATGGAAGTGAAATAAAGACAGGAGATAGACCTGGTATTAAAGGTAGCCCAAGAAGTTATAGCAGACTTAGTGAATACACAAACACAGTCAAGGAGAAAACAGATCAGTTGTTATCCTGTGATACGAAAAATTTGAAAACTGAAAAGATAGATATACATTTTGCATTGGATGAGGGCGAACTTGAAAATTTTGTGGCAGGCTCTGAAGTGGAAGCGGATAAGAAGGAACAAAGATCTCGAATACGCTCTGATAATAGTTTACAAACTATGTTCAACATTCCTGAAATTGTTGAGCATGATGTTATATCATCCACAGAGAGCAGCAGTCATGTAAATAGCATAGAGAACGAGACGGAGAAACCGTTGGCTCTGGGAAGATTCAAACTTAGTCTTCCCAAAATGTCAGGCCTTTTCCACCTCTTAACTGCTAAAGACGATGCAAAAGCTAGGGACATACGTGACAGTAGAAATAATAACGATGCAAAGGCGACAAAGGAAGAAAAAGACGGTTTAAGGAAGGATGCTTCTGTCGAAACTGGTAAATTCACAGTTTTCCTCGGGAGCGATGACGGTCTTAGTATATATGACACGGAAAACACCGAACATGTTGGTACCTCAGATAATCCAGAACTTGTTCATTCTGGAAAATGCAATGAATACATCACATTTTGCATATCTAAGATAGGTTCTAGTCATGACGATTCAGAAGAAGAGACTTTGCTTAATGATGTACCTGATGAAAATGCAAAAGATAAATTTCAAATGGTAAGAGAATGGTCTTTCAGCTGTACTGAAACGGATTCAGTAGATCAAAATTCTCATAGGAAAGGCGATGATATAGACCCCACTTCTCACTATGCAAAGGACGTACTAAGTCAAAATTCTTATCATGCTTGTAACTATTCTGCGGTATCAAAGTCAATAAAAGATTTATCGCTAGCAACAACCTTTCCTGCAAAAAATGAAAAGTCTGAAGGTTCAAAAGTTGTTTCTTTAGGAAATGCTTTCACTAATGTATACACTGACCACTCTTGCACCGACAGTGAAACATATTCTCATGGCTTGTCTGCTGATATCACAGAAAGAGCAAATACAGTAGACAAAAAAATACCTTTAGAAATATTAAGCTGCCCGTTTTTCTCGTGCATTGCAAATGGTGGTACAAGAGAGAGCAGTGATGTAAATGCTCAAAATCTAACCAAATGCAAAACCGATCAGGGAATTGTAAATGGCAATCACACAAATAGCGGAAACGAATTTGATAAGTTAGACAACCTTATCCCGAATACGAAGGCTTGTAATAATTCAAAGGAGATAATCATTGAACATGGGTCTACGCCAAAGAAATCAGAAAGCACAAGTCAAGAAGAGAAATTGAAATTGTTAGAAAAAGGTATCAAATTTGCTTGGGGTTTACATAATGACACAGTCCCGCCAGTGCGAAGTGATAGAATAGTCGGAGAAACGTTCGGTAATAATAAAAACAGTGACTGTTGCATGAACGGACAGATGGACGCAAAAGGTCAAAATAATAATATTTTAAATGGACAGTCTGGTGTTAAATTCAAGAAGAACACAGACATTTACGACCATTTTAGTAAAGTCGTTTTCCATCTCTCCGACGAGGACTCGCAAGAAAGTAGTTGATCATTCCTTTTATTTAGTTCTATCTATTTAAGAAATTAGGACTTAAGTTTTGTTTGAATTGTGTATAAATGGCTTCAATGAGCACTTTTGTAAACATTTAAAAGACAGGTGTGTATTTCCACCGTTTTAACTTAAGACGGATACTTGTTGTTTTTTCAAAATGTATCAGTAAATTACAGTACGGGTTTTCATTGTATATAGTGCATTTTTATATGAAAAAAAACTTGCAATGCAGGTATTTCCATCTTAAAATTTGTCTGTTAGTTTTCTTTAGCCGTCCATATAATTATAATTCTAGAGTTCTTATTATGTATCGTTTTATGTTTAAATATATGCATTCTATGTGGGACCAACGCTAAGACCCTGATGCATGCTTTGATTTATGTTCAATGATGGTTTTGTTAACTTTCCTGGAGGACATTTATTTTGCTTTTTATACTTTATAAACCATTGTCAATAAATATTCAGAACAAGTTGAGAATGCTTCCGGCAGATATTGTACTGTTAGGAAAAATACACAGAAATATTTTTAAAATTATGATGTTGAATCATTGTTGTTCATATTGAACTAAATGAGAAAATATCGTCTTCTGCAGGAATGTGTGGATTCCAGCAAATAAGATATATGCAGAATGGGAAACTCACGTACTTTTAAGACATATACCGCGCGTGTAATTGCAAGTCATCTGACGCGAGATATGGGTCAAATTTTGTTGATGCACGTACATGGACGGATCATGCTGAGATACATAATATATTAAAATGACACACTCAATACACTTTTCAAATAGAGTTATATATTGTGTTGTGCTGATACACTAATGAGATTGATCAAACTGGGTTACATATTTATTGTGTTGATACTCTAATGAGATTGATCAAACTGGGTTACATATTTATTGTGTTGATACTCTAATGAGATTGATCAAACTGGGTTACATATAATTTGTGTTGATACTCCAATGAAATTGATCAAACTGGGTTACATATTTATTATGTTGATACCTGAAAGATGTTGGTTAAATTGGGTTATATGTTATATCGAGGACAGAAAGGAAAACGGTCGTGACTCTTTTATTTACTGTGAGTTTCAACAGTTTTCCGTTGAACCGCTGTATTTGTACTCTCACGGCATTGATCAAATTTGTTTACATACTTTTATTGTGTTGATACACTCAAATATTGATGATGTTACATGCTGTAATGTCTTGATACACTCAAGATATCGTTCAAGTTTGGTTACATATAGTGTTGCGTTGATGAATTTACATATTGTATTGGATTGATACACTCAAGTGTGCAAGTGAGGTTACTTTTGTACAGCGTTGAAACACTCACGAATTTGGTAAAGTTACATATTGTATTTTGTTGGTATACTCAATATATTGTTGAGTTTAGGTTCCGCATTTTATCAAGATTTGATAATGTTACAAATTGTGGTACGTTGATACACTCAACTTATTGTTCAATTTAGGTTGTACTAGTACAATGTGGAAACACTGTAAGTTTATGAAATATATTATGTTGGCTTGATACACTCGAAATACTGTTTAAATTAGGTTATATATTTTATATGGCGTTGCTACATGAAATAGAGATTGATCAAACTGGGTGTAATGTGTAACTCAGTGATTGGGTTACTTCATGCGATTTTCGTGTCCGCCGAACAGTGAGAATCACCGTTATGCTAAAGGTTTACAGACTTTGAATGTAACTGTGACTGATCGCAAGATAATGAATGTGGCAATACCATTTTCGGTACCTATTTAACATTAACTCACATGACACTGATTGTTCTCTTCAAACGCATTGTGAATGATATTAATCTGTTAAATTAATGAATTAGACATCTCCTATGTAGATATTAATGGTATAAATCTCAGGATAATTTAATTTGAATGCGAACAAAAAGAATTGAACGCGGCATTCGTATCAAACATTCTTGTTTATAACATAAATCTTTAAAACAAATAGAGTGCGACATTTCCTCTGTAGATATTTAACACATTCTGACATTATAAGACACTGAATGTGGTATTTTCCTAGTGAACTATAAACATTTTATAAATGACACAGGAATTATACGTGCTTGGTATATACTTTAAAATAAGCGGACCAATTTTGTATTACATTATCATAATTTGTATACTGTCAGTTTTATTCAGTTTTGTTGGAACTTCTTTGTTTTGTTTTGGTCACTGTTTATTGGTTATTCATTAGGTATATGTGTATGTTCAGTTTATTGTTTGTTAACACAGTATTATTAAAACCTAACAAGCGAGAATTTTATTTACATTTTGTTAATATTTCAGTCAGTTTTATATAAACACTGATTTGTTTTGTCAATCAGAATTAATTGTTTGGTCAATAAACTGAACTTCGAAGTAAAGTTTCTTTTTCTGGAAAAAGGAAAATTGACAGAGATACACTATTGGAATAGCTTAGACTTAATATAACAATCTAATGTAAACAATATAGATGTTTAGAATGTTCAGAATACAGCTTTATTTTAATACAAATCTTTTTGTTGGGTTTATTGTCACACGGACACTAATAGGTCATATGGCGACTTTCCAGCTTTTGATTGTGGAGGAAGACCCATGGTGCCCTTCCATGCATTATTTTACCTCGAGCGAGCACATGGGTATTGACCTTCCGTAAGCCATCTGGATGATTTCCTCACATGAGGAATTCAACGCTTCGATCGAAGCTGGAACCCAAACCAATGAGGGCCAAGTGATTTGAAGTCAGCCATCTTAACCACTCGGCCACCGAGGCCCCTAATACAAACCTTTGTTATCGTTTAGCTTTATTTTTATTTAGGGGTTATTGTTTAAGTAAGTGTTACAGTATACGTTCATTTTCACATTTAAAGCGGCTAGTATTGGATGCATTTGGTATTTTCCATGCAGAAATATCAAATGGTTTATAATAAAGACACTGAAATTGTAGGATGGATAAAAAAAAATGTATCCTGTAGTAGCCTTCTCCGATTTCTAGCCAATACTACGATAGTAAAATAGTGCGCTCTGGCAAAAGAAACAAATTTAGCCATTCCATCTCATTTTGCACTTTCTGTTTAGGAAGTGATCGATACACAGCATATAATATATAAATATGTGTACATTGTTACTTAAAGAGTTAAATTTTAGTAGGGAAATTAATTTGTTTTCAAAGCAATGTTCATTTGCGTACAGATCAGCAAGTGTTTCTGTTATTAGCAAAATAGTCCGTATACAGAGACTTGATCAGGCCCTTTACACATGATCGCGGCATGTAAATATTGTATCTACGGAAGCTTGAACTTCAAATACATAAGTCATGTTTGCGCTTGAATACATAATACTAGACTACTCGTTAGTTCTGTTAGAATGTTAAAGGCTGATAATCTCGTGCAGTTCGTCCTATTAATTTCTTCTTAATGAACTGAAATGTTATTCATCTAATTTAATGAACTGTTTTTGTTCTTTTTGGTTATCTAAAGAAGCACACATACAGACTGTTTGCCTTTTTAGCTCACCTGAGCCAAATGCTCATGGTGAGCTTTTGTGACCGGTCAATGACCGTCGTCCGTCGTGCGTCGTGCGGTGTCAGTCGTCCGTCCGTCAACATTTCCTAAAGAAATATTCTTCTTGAAAACCACTTGGCAGAATTGCACCAAACTTCACAGGAATGATCCTTGGGTGTCCCCTGTTCAAAATTGTTAAAAGAATTTCATTCCATGCAGAACTCTGGTTGCCATGGCAACCGAAAGGAAAAACTTTAAAAATCTTCTTGTCAAAAACTGCAAGGCGTGAACCTTGATATTAGGCATGTGACATCATCTAATGGTCCTCTATAAAGATTGTTGAAATTGTGCCCCTGGGATGAAAAGAGGCCCCGCCCCGGGGTTAATAGTTTTACATAGACTTATATAGGAAAAAACTTTAAAAATCGTCTTGTCTGAAACTACAAGACCTAGGCCTTTGATATTTTGTTTGTAGCATTGCCTTGTGGTCCTCTACCGTAATTGTTCAAATTGTGCCCCAGAGGTGAAAAGAGGCACCACCCAGGGGGTCCCAAGTTTTACATAGACTTATAGGAGAAAACTTTAAAAATCTTCTTGTCTTAAACTGAAAGGCCTAGGCTTTTGATGTAGGACCTCTAACAGAATTGTTCAAATTATGCCCCTCGGGTAAAAAGAGGCCCCACCCTCGGGGTCACTTGTTATATGAGTTACATAGGAAAAAATACTTCAAAAATTATCAGAACATATTTCCTAGACTGTTTAATTATATTTACCTGATGTACCCAAGTGATTACGGGTCACCTTACAGTGACCTTGACCTACTGACCTACTTTCTTGTTTTTTTAAGTTACAGCCTTGAAATTCGGATGACATGTACAGTTTTGCATACCGATCTTAAAACTGACTTTCAGTGACCATGAATTTGACCTACTGACCTACTTACTTTAGTATCAGTTTGCCATTTGAAACATACGGCTCAAATTAGGTGAGCGATTCAGGGTCATTATGACCCTCTTGTTTTAGATAAGAAAGCGTTTTCGTTTTTTGGTAATTGTAGAAAGGTTTAATAAGTTGTGCGAACTAAATATTCGAAATTAACTGTTTTTAATGATTGAAGCAGAACAAATATCCTATAAAAATATTCATTTAATAACATATAGCAACTGTTTTTAACGGGAAATTTATTTTAGATATGAGCATTTCTCCGTTCATCAATATAACGTGCATAGTAAAGTTTTTATGAATGATATTTTGTATCTGAATGCAAAATGTTTGTTACAATATATTCGCGAAAGACAATCGCTGCTGTCATTGTTTTTGTTGTTGTTTTAAAATAATTGTTACTAATCATTCGTAATAAAATCATCTTCAAAGATCATTATTTTTTCTAGAATATGCTTAGTTATTGAGTTGCATAAGGTTTGCCCTATCGCTTAGGATGCCGACACATACTTTCTATGTGCGCTACATGCCGTAAAAGAGTATGTATTGCATCCAAATATGGCAGATTTTAATAGTTTACAAAAAGCAACTAAAAATGTTATACTATAAGGAAATTTGTTATTGTCTTTGTGCTTCGAGTTTATAATCACCTGTAATTATTTGTCATTTCCACACTTCCGTTTTAAATGGCTATCAAGAACGACAACTCTGTGTACGATGTTCGGACATTTCGTAGCACGATTTTGAAACTCGTTACATGTTTCATTATTTTCTCTGTTACATATCTGAAACTGTTTTGTTTCAGAATGAGTTACAGTGCCCTTATTGCTGTGCAATAATGTTAAAATTATTATCTCGTTGTTTATGGTATAATTGTAAAAAATAAATCAAATAATATAGCAGATCGTTTTGTTCTTTTTATTACTGAATATAAAAATTGTGGGTCCTTGTGTTTGTATGTGCGCCCATTCACACCTGTGTGTATGTGTTTGTACTTATCTATTGTCACCACCGGCATCAGGTTGACGCCTCCAGAAGACTATTAGAAGTTATGATGGGAAAAAAGAAACCACTTGTTCTTGGCGTGCCTCATGTAACGCACCTAATGCAGGGACTTTTATCCCAATGTTATTTATTTTAATTGGAAGAGCGTTGGCTCGATGCCATGACCTCTTGTTTCGTAGTCATACTGGTACCATTACACAGAATCATCTGTTCAATGTGACTTTCTCTATAGCTATTTATACCTAGCGGAACGGAACGTAACTAACATTGGAACACTTTTTACGGAATTCAGGTATATACTATGGAATTTGATACATGATATTATTTTTGCAGAAACATATACCACTGCAAAGTTATTATCACCATGCATAAATCTATACAATCGTGTACATGTTGCATGGTACAATAAGCAAATAAATATTTTGTCTGTCAAATATCTGCACAACGGGGAGTTCATTCAGTTATGGAGACCTATTTGATTTGCATGCTAGTTTTACACACCATGACTATATCTGACGCGTTTTCCTTCTCCATTATGAACAGAATAACAGTAAAATAAAAAAAAATCCCGTTCCTTTCCACAAAATACCATTATACTTATACTTTGCGGAACAGAATTGAACAACTTATAAATTCATCTTTAAACTTTTGTATAATTTTTGCAATTAAATAATTGAGATTGTTTGACCATATTTACAGTGAAAACCAACATTTTAAACACGAAAAAACAAAGATATTGTCATTTATATCAATGACGGAAATGATTATTCCTTTCGGAAATTGAAATGTTTATTAAATAGATCTGTCTACGACCATTTCAGAAAGGATCGCCTGTTAATTTCCGTGTCATTGACATACAAAGCCATATATTTGCTTTTACAGTACGTTCATCTCCTATAAAAGTTGTCAGAAATCTAATTTTGTACATGCAAACACTGTAAATAATACATACTACACTAAACAGATATAGTTTGATTTTGTAGGGATAACGCATGTTTCTTCGTGTTATAACGTCTGCAGAATCCCGAGGGATTGGTTGGTGCTCGAGCCCGTAGGGCGAGGGTACCAACGTTATCCGAAGGATTCTGAAGATGTTATAACACGAAATGAACATGCGCTAACGCTATTCTAGCAAAAAGCGCGAAAAAAGCTAATAAATTAGTACGTCATTAGATTCCCGTGAAATGCTCGGGAACATCTGAGTTGTTTTTCACGTTGACGTCATTTCCTTTTGAATTGTCCGTTTTGGGGCCGTAATACGTTTACACTTTGCCACAGAACGCGCATATATAAAAAGGTGTTATAACAGCACGTGAGCGCGAGAATCTCTCTGTTAACACATGTTTTCTCTCCTGTTAAAACACCCCCGAAAAGTGACAAGAACAGCAGTTTTATGCTAGAACGACGTTTGAGAGTTCAGTTTATAAACTCGTCTCACTGTCAATTAGGGAAATCAGCATGATCAGTATGTAGGTGAGAACCACTATCATACTGAATAACATTACCTATATAACGGACCGTTCAATTATTAAAAGTACAAAAAAATGCTGACCTCAAAACGGAACTATAACCCACCGTTTGCTATTTTGCCTGTACTATAAAAATTAATAAATGTTTTTCCTGCCACAGGCCGGTATTGAATTCACCTTTACTTCCTGTAAATAACTGGGCTGAAGGTCATTTAACAGCTGATTAAAATTGTAAATTTTGATTGATGGATGAAAATTTCCACATGTTTTCGAATGGAATAGATAATAATTTCTTAAAGGGTGTGCAGGTGCCCTGAGCTGTATTGTTAGACAGTATAATCCGTTGCAAGTCTTCTGTGGAAATAGCTTACGTCATAAACCCGAATCCCTCGGTATTGAATTCGACTACAAACCTGCCAACTCTGCCACTCTGGTACGAGTGATCTCTCGTAAACGATTTAAAGTCAACTCGTCCGCGTTCTGGTCATTTCGTATCCTTTCACGATTTCAAATTGGTAATTTCCTCCCTCACTTTTCGGCCATTCCTTTTAAGTCTTATTGTTTTTGTCAAAGTTTTCTAGATTATGGTTAAAATACCCAAACAGAAAAGCCTAATAGACACTATCAAATGTCTTATAAACACTGTCGAAACCACTTTTATGGTGTTTGTTAGCGAGTCAGTTAGCGATCCAATGAAACAATCCAGAAATGGTTGCAATGTTTCGCTAACGAAACGTGTTCCATTAAATGGGCGAGTTATTAACTTTAAAAGGCTTTTACCTCTTATATCAGGAAACTTATGGTTTTAACCCCTCTCAATTTACCATTCATAGCATATCTTCTAGTTGCCATGGGTATGTGATGTAATTTCATCTCGGGAATAATATAGAGGACATACATTAGTGCATTTTGTATGTAATAAGAATAGAGAATGAACAGGATGGATTAATTGAAGAGGAAATGGTAGTTGTTATTTCATTTATTTTCTATGATCATTTATAATTAAAGGTGTATGTTTCTCTTTGTCTATCAATATTTCACATAATTTGGATTTATATTAGCTGCATGATTTATCAAAGGATTTGTGTAAAACTGAATCCCAGTGATCATGAAAATATTGAATGATTGCTAAATTTTTATCATGTCATGCATGATTTATATATAGTTAACACTATTGTAACAATGCTTGAATAGTTTAATTAACAGAACATGCCTTTTCAACAGTTACTGTACATCTCTGCAAATTCAGGCTACACCTGAGTCACATAAACAATTTGCCAAAACTAAAAGGATTCAGATGAATACAGCCTGTTGTTAGGAATGTATCTGTTTGATGAAACGCATTCCATTGAGCGATCTATTAAGCGATCTACTATGCGTTCCATTAAACGATCTAATATGCGATCCATTAAGCGATCTGTTATGCGATCCATTAAGCAATCTATTATGCGTTCCATAAGCTTGTTGTTAAATGACACATTTGTGTTAAGTAGCGATCCATTAGCTCATTTGCCTGTGAAATTGGAACATGGTTTTGCTGGTGTTTATTAGACTAACAACTCGCTTGTGGAACATGGTTTTATGGTATTTATTGACAGTGCGTATTGGGTCTTTTTGTTTTGTTTGAGTAATTATGATGTAAAATATGTTCTACATAAAAACCATGAAAATTTTATTTTAAAATCTACATTTTGTTTTGCTTTATAAATACCCGATCGTAAGTAAAAGTGCAGAGTGCATGCATGTTTCATTTAAGTGCAGAGTGCATGCGCGTTTCAATTAAAGCGTGCATTGGCTAATGCGGCCCTGTATCTTTTTTAGAGATACCTCTTGTTTTGGTTTTTTAATTAATTAAGCATACATTTAGATCTACATGTTGTTTACTGCCACTCTAAAATAAATAAAAATGTTGAATCACGCAAGATAAAATTGTATTCATTTTACTTCCACACCAAGTTTTCTAAGACATAAAAAGACACAAAAAGTTACGTTTAAATCAAACGAGTGCATACCATTACTGTGACATTATTTCTTTATAATGAGTAAATAGAAAACCTGTATTAGTGACAAAATAATCAAAATTCAGATAACAAAAGATTCATGAAGAACATTCTTTTACCTTTCAAACCTGAAAATTTGAAGTAATTATCTTCACTATTTCAAGAGTTACAACGCTTTTAAGTAAATTACCGAGGGCATTTTGAGACATGACGTTAAGAACGTCATGGATGCAGTATGACGTTGTCGTGCATGGTGTGCGTTTTTCCAGTCATTATTGCAACAAATTTTGCATATCACTTACTAAATATTATACATTTGAATATTTAGACACAGTTTAAAATGATTTTACTGAAAAACAACTTAACAGTATATTTTTGGTTTCACCATGGGCCTTTTATCAATACACCTCTATATTTTCACGATGCATGGGTGCTTTGGAATTTCTGTTACCATGACAACACAAACAACATTTATTAGTAAAATATGGTAGAATTTGATTTGCCTTAGATAGCCGTATAACAATATGCTTGTTTCTAGTTACTGCATGGACGTAAGAAAAACGACGATTTTCCGATATTTTAAACTATTTATTACACAATTTTATCAGGTCACTAATACTAGGTTTTCTCACGGAACGGCCCTTTTTATATTAACAATATTTTTATTTTATAAGTTTGTCCTATATTTTGGTGAAACTAAATGCAAAGTTTTAAACTGAATCTGAATTAATAAGTATACAATTGGGCGTACACGTAGGTACATGAAGGAGGACAGTCAGACGTACAAGGTGGTACATAAATTGGCATATTCACGTACAGGGTGGAATTTCATGTATGTATGCAATATATAAAAACACTGCCACCAATGGTTACAAATAGCTGATACGGGGTTGACCCATGGGCTGTTACGAATGGGTTACCTTTCCCTAGTGTCCCAGGGTTACCTGTCCTGAGTCTGTCCCGGGGATGACCCATGGGCAGTTACGCTTTTGTCACTTATCCCTAGTGTCTCTGGATTACCTGTCCCGAGTCTGTCCCGGGGATAACTTATGGGTTTACATGTCCCTAGTGTCCAGGGGTTACCTTTTCTGAGTCTGTCCTGGGGTGGACCAATGGGTGGTTACACATGGGTTACCTGTCTGTCCCAAGTGTCCCGAGGTTATATGTCCCGAGTTTGTCCCTTGGCTGAACAATGAGCGGTTACGCATGGGTTACCTGCCCCTAGTGTCCCTGGGTTTCATGTTCCGGGGGGACGACCCATGGGTTACCGTGGGATAACCTCTCCCTAGTGTTCCGGGGTTACCATTCCCAAGTCTGGCCCGGGGGGACCCATGGGTTACCTGTCCCTACTGTCCCGGGGCTACCAGTCCCCGGGATGACCCATGTATTATCTGTCCTTAATGACCCGGAGTTACCTGTCCCTACTGACCCGGGGACGATCCACGGGTTACCTGTCCCTAGTGCGCCGGGGTTACCTGACCTTGATGTCCCGGGGTTATCTGTCCCGGGGATGACCCGTTGTTTACCAGTCCCTAGTGTCTAGGGGTTACCTGTCCTCGAGGGTGACCCATGGGTTACCGTGGAGTTACCTTTTCCTACTGTCCCGGCGTTACCTGTCCCGAGTCATTCCCGGGGATAACGTATGGGTTACATGTCCCTAGTGTCCAGGGCTTACCTGTCCTGTGTGTCCGGGGCGACCCATGGGTTATATATCCCTAGAGTCCCGGGGGTTACATGTTCTTAGTGTCCCATGGTTAACTGTCCCGAGTCTGTCCCGGGGATGACCCATGGTTTACCTGTCCCTAGTATGCTGGGATTATCTGTCTCAAGTCTGGCCCGGGTGACCCAGGGTTTGAGCTGGACGATACGTTCGAACGAAGTCTTAAGATTTTTATCGAGTGGCCAATGGTTTTGGACCCTAACCCTAACCCTTTGGACCCCTGGCCTAGCCATTATATAAATATTGCATTCCTGAGAGGGTGATATGAAAAATGTTCACCGCGAGATATATGAATATTGACCGAGGCGCCAGCCGAGGTCTATATTCATATTTTGAGGGGTGAACATTTTTCATATCACCCTCTCAGGAATGCAATATTTTTTTTATTATACCGAAAGATTATAAGGGTCAAAGCATTTACTGGAAAATCAACATAATGATTTATCTAACATTAAAAAGTAATTACTAACCAAATAATGAAGACAGAATTAAAGACTCTTTACTTGTCAGCACTCATAATTTTAGGCGACTTTGCTCTGTAATAAGACTTTTTTTATAGATTTAGTCGGGACGTTTACATATCGCTGACCTCTATATTTATTCTAATATCTCAACATAGTGTCAATCAGTAGCATTCGTATTTCAACATTGTGTCAATCAGTAGCATTCGAAAAACAGCGATAACTTTCTTTTTTCTAAACGAAACATATAAGTGTGAGCACTTATTTTCTTAGTCAGATCATTTCCAAACCTATTGTGGTAGTTTCGATTCGATATTTGATGAAAATTTGTTTTCGAAATATTTTGCACGTAGCATAAAAAAGAAAATTCGGCCGTGTTCTCACATGCCAGAAAAGGGTATTAATCCTAAAGTATAATTATGTAAGCGCCTTGTCTGAAAATTTATCGACTCAGTCTTTTAATCAATGCGGAAGTATCAATCTCTCAACGGGTGATATGAAAAAATAATATCACATGCGCAGAAAAAAACAAAATAACACTGTTGCGCATGTGATATGAAATTATGGATCATATCACCTGCGCAGAAATTGAAAATAACGATTTTGCGCATGTGATATAAAATCACTGGGGAATATGATATATTATTCAAGTTAAACTAATGGGAAATTTGCATTAGACATTTATGTGAGGTATAATAAATATTAATATTACATATATATATGTAGCGCTATAAAATACCTACACTTTAATACCTCAAGCGTTATATTAAGACGTGTCACAGGTAATAATATGAGCAAAGGGGAACAATTGCTGTAACAAATCACTTAAGAACTCTCAAGATTTATTTCGCCTTAAACTTTAATTTCCATATATATGGTGCCTTTATATTGGCCGTTAGGTATTGAAAGCAGCAACAAATTGGAACCACTAAATACACAAGGAAACATTCCCTCTGTCCGCACGAGACAACAGATGTTATAGTACTGCGATAAAAGCGTGTTTTTTTACCAGTAAGCCTAAGTTATTTTGCCGTCTAAAAACACATGACTTATATAAGGTTTATACATGTACATATAAGGCTGTGCCCGACCTACATTTTGAGACACTAACCTTGAGTATAAAATGACGTTTGAGGTCACAGTAGACGGAAAACTTTTGCGTGGGAGTAATATAGCCTAGACATATATAAGTGTTACACATATACTTATAGAGGAATAAAATACCTACATTTTCAGATATTAACCGTAATTATACCATGAGAATGAGGTCACAGGAGTCGAAAAACCTTGGAGTTTGACGATAATTTCGAACGAATTCTTAAGAATTTTATTAGGTGGCCTATGCTTCTTGGCTGTATTAAGAACCGTTACCTAGCTATATATAGGTTTTATACATGTACATATAGAGATATGATATACCTACATTTTAAGACATTTATCATGAATATAGGATTGTAACTGAGGTCACAAGAGTTGTAAGAGCTTTATACTTGTATAATAAATTTATTTAATTAGGTAGGTCCCTCGCATTTTGCATGACTTACTTTAAGCGTCCGTTTGTATATCGTACGACAAAGGTATTGCCACAGGAAGGGTGTCATTTGATAGCTATGTTACATAGAAATATCCGTATTACTATATATATTTGTTCGGCTGTCTGTACGGCCTTGTAAACCTTTGGTCATTGTCATAAAAGGACCTCGAAATAGCTGCAACATTTACTTTAAGTGTCTGTTTAAGAGTCGTACGCCATGGAGGTATTTAAAACACCTACAAATTCTTACCCCATTATGTACATTGGTTTTTCAGTCTGTCTGTACTCGGTTATTGATAAGTTCGACGGTCAATATTCCATGAATTGTCCCTTAACCTTTTGCACATGTAATCAGTTATGTAAGGTCAAATATCAAATGTATGTACTCAAATACATCTACAATGTTTATATCAGTCTGTGTGGACTTAGAAAAAGACGGATTTTATCATGTTACTAGTCATTTACTACGTACGCGTACGGACAGACGGACTCAGTATGAGGTACGTGATATATATATTGACTGAAAGCACATCAATAGTATTAGCTAACCGTATATGTTTTATAATAAATCCTGATAGCTTTAAATGCAGCATGGGTGGTCTTTTTTTCTGAAAAAATAAAGGTATGTTACATTTAACGTCCAGAACAGACAGACGGACGAACATATGAAACGAAGTAGGCTAATGACATGCATTTTCCATTAATAGTAAATTTATACTTTATATTTTGGTGTCTTTTATTTGCCTCAAATTCTCGGATAGACAGATATACATTCATGGAACATACACGGACGTGTAGATAAATGAATTACCTATACAACCATGTATTATTAATGCTCATATTTAAAAAAAAAATAACAAAATCTTCGGTTGAAGTCACATATCCCCGGCTATTTGGCCGGAAATATACCACCGAGGTCAAATGTTCCAGCCCAGACGAACGGACGAACGTATTTGTACTATTAAATGTGGTATATACATGTGGATGATTTAAATACCTATACAACAAAGTATAAAACACGTTTAAGGAATATGTAGCAAGCTGAATGTATACAGGCGGTAAATTTTCTTCAATTTTGGCTGTTTTGATGTACGTTTAAATGCTCGTATAGACGGAATAACATGTTCTTATTGCTATATATGGGGCATTTCCTTGTAGATAATTTTGATACCTACACATAGGTGTCTTATGCCGAGACAATATGTTCGAGTCTGGACAGACGGACGAAGGCATTTGTTTTAGAAACTGTGGTAGGCACTTGTAGATACTAATAAGACCTATACAACAATGTCTAAAACACATCTTAAACATGCCACTTAAGGAAGATATTGCAATTTAAAGTGTCCAGGCGGTAATTTTTCTTCAACTTTGGCCGTTTTGCGTACATATTCAAGCTCATACAGAGGGATGAACGGGTGCATATTGCTATTTGTGGCATTTCCCTTTAGATGTTTTCAATACCTATTCAGACATGTATAAAGCATGTTTCTGGCATGTCATACAGTGAAGTTACCGCATTTTAAAGTAGTCCATGTGGTCATATTTCACATAGATGTTGCACGGACGGACGAACAGGCACCAGAAATTTGCTGAAAGTTCGCAAAATCTGTAGAACTATTTTTCGGCTACAATTTTATGCAAAATGCCCGTTTTTAGTACTGTAATATTTTTCAAGCGCCGCAAAAATGAATTAAAATTAATATATTCGGCCTTTAGGATGTGGTGCCTAAGTTCGAGCCGTAACGAACATCGAGTCCGAGCTGGGAACCTGCATAATACCTGGAGAAGATAGTTCTTGAATATAACTTTATGTTCATGTCTATTTTGATTGATTGAATCGGTGACATGTTTGTTTCATCGGAATCTATCGCGTCATTATTTTGTATTATTAATTGTCAAAAATGCCCAGAGACTTTTGGGCCAAAACAAACCCAAAGAATAATTAGGGTTATGTTTAATAGCCCGGTTCTGAGTGTCGTCGGGGCTCAAGTATGTGTGCCATGTCTGACCTCAAAAATACTTAATTACAATATATTTCTCGAATGCAATTGTATCTTACATCAACACAGGCTCGGAAGAAAAACTCTTTGGTGTATAAACTGAAACTGAAACTGAATAATTTGACTAAACGCCTATTTCTATACAATGGCATATTCAGTAGCGTTGTACATAGTAATAATCATAATAATAATAATAACAGTAATAATAACGACAATAGTAATCATAACAGCCTTATTTAAACTAAAAGTCATGACCGCACCCTTCCCCCTGAGGTTATGTTATCTCTAGTGATGGGCAAATCGGTTAGATTTGCCAACCGATTAATCGGCATAATCGGACAAGCCAACCGATTCGATTAATCGGATATAATCGGATAATCGGTTATTCTAGTTGCATATCTATAAGTTCACCTCACAATGTATGTTTTATGTCATTACTTAAGAAATGGACCTCACAGACATCAAATATCCTATTTCTATTGTATCCCTTCATAAATCTGAGTAAGTTAACAGCATAAAAGTAAGATATTTGTGAAGATAGTAACCTTCAAATCAGGTACTGTCTTAATTTCACCAGGGACTTATCCAGTGAAATTATGTTATTAAATTAAAATTATTTGGAGCAAAAAAAAGTAGTAACGATTTATTAATTCTTAGTTAACGAATGGAATGATTTCAATCCCACAAAATCAAAAACTGAAAATACTTTTGCTAATATGCTTGCGTAAGTCTTACGTTATGCTATGCATACTGCCATACTAATGTCAAGAGTTTAGGCTGATGGTTTTCCCGGCTTAATTTTGTAAAAGCCATATATCTTCCAAAAACTGGGTGATCACAGATAACTTCAATTTCTTTTGACACTTTGGAGGAAGCCATTTTTACGTAGAGTAGTTTCCCTTGGCGTAATTGCCCCAAAGAACCGTAAATACCAGAAAGAAAAAGGTCAGAAACAACTAAATTATCCGTTAGGGTGACAAGTAATTAATCAGTCAGGGAAAAGTGAAGTCGGCGATCGCGCTCATGAATGCAACGCCGACGATTATTCGATTGTCGCCGATTGTCGGCCCATCACTAGTTACCTCTATTGCGAATAGCAGTGCTTAAAGCCTTACATGGTACGCCTAGACGGGCTGAATATATAGGTTCAAACCCCCTGGTTAATGATGCCATCACAGATTATTTGAAAAAAAAAGAAATACTACACACTACCCTACCCATAGAGCGTGTACCAACAATTACATTTAGTTAAACAAACCTTGAAAAAATAAAAGTTGAAATGTTAAACCTTTTGCAAGATTTTAAAAACTATCACCTGCTACAATTGCATATAAAATAGTTGTTAAAAGATTTAAAACAATGACACGAAGTCTCTGAAATACAGTTTTAAGACTTTTTTAATGTGTCAAGTGATTTACTTTTGCATAGTTCTAACGGCAGTTCATTCCACATTTCTGGACCAGTTTTTGGACCAACAGTACAGAAACTTCTATCATTGAATGTTTTGCACTTGTTGTATGGAACAACATAACGACATTTATAATTTTCCGACGATCTCAAACCTTGTCTACTAGGAATATACTTTGTAAGCAATTCTGTTAATGACATTAGTGCTCTGCCAATGTGACAGCTATACATGAAAGAAAGTATGTTGAACTCAATCCTTGCTTTCACCGGCAACCAATGTAGGCCATACAATGCTTTGACGTCTTCTGGTAAGATGGCGACAAGGTAGCAAAAAAAAAAAAAAAAAAAAACAACAGTTGGGAAAAAAATTATATCTTTGTTTTGAAGCAAAACACACATAAAATTGTGTATACGATCGAATATAAACATTATATCTAACGGCTGATAGCAACATGTATAACATATATCTGATTGAGCTGATTTGTTCTCACCACCGTGTGTTCCTTTGTGTGTAGAACTGATTTTGTTTTCGAAGAGCGGCTGGCGGATTATTGACATTATTGACATTGTGTATTTTGTGTATCAAATTTATATCAACAAGTTTTCAATATGTCGGACAATAACCCTGTAAGTACGCCTTCCTTGAAGCGTTCAATTGATTCAACGGTTAGTCCATCCCAGGCTGATCAAGATCATGTTGGAGCCCCTGATCCAACGCGCTCTAGAATACTATCACCGGGTAGTAAGACTCAAACAGTATCTCCAACAATATAAGTTGAGTCCTCAAATTCACAACAAGTCGGAGAAACAGTAGATTTAATTGATCTTGTGAAGACTGCAATTGCCAGCCAGTGAATCAGTAACAGAGGCCCTTACTGCAGCCATGGTGCCTGCTCTTTCACGTATAGTTGAAAGGATAATTCAACCAGTTACGGATTCGCTGAATTCACGAATAAATTCCCTTCAACTAGCAAATATTAACCAAAGAGAAACAATTGAACAACAAAAATCCAAACTAAAGTCTTTAGAAACTGAAAATAGAAAGCTCAGGCAAAATTTGAACTCTGTAAAAGATGATATAGAGGACCTATACATTAAAAATGATTATCTAGAGCAATATGGAAGAAGATCTACCTTCAGATTCCATAATGTACCAATAAACTCTAAACCTGATGGCTCAACACCTACCACTGATGAAATAATAGTTGATATTTGTAATCAAATGAATATAAATCCTGCCATTTCTGAAACTTATATAGAGAGAAGCCATACTATTGGCAAGAAAAATAATAAAGGCAACTTCCAAATAATATGTAAATTTAAAAGCTGGAAGCAAAAAGATCTTGTGTATAGGAACAATCAAATCTCAAAAAGTGCAAGTCTGATACCTTTTCTGTCTTCATCACTGAAGATCTCACCAGGAAAAGGCAGCAAAAGACTGGGTGAGCTGAGAAATGAAAAAAAGAGTAAATTCCTACTGGACCATGGATGGCAGGATTTTTTAACAAAATGACTGAGAAGGGTTCTGTCAGCTTAATAAGTTCCATTGAAGAACTAGACCATCTGTTACAGGACCCAACTGATGAAATGAGCCAGAATCCTTGGTTACCAGAAAGTAATGGTCTATAAGGCCATGTATCAGGAGACCAGACAGTGATCTGTGATAGTTAATGAATGATAATACTACTAGTGACATAAGTTAGAAAGATATCTAAATAGATAAATCTGTAATCAATAAGATAGTGTATTAATACAAAGCTGAAGTGTAATATTATTGCACAAAGTGTAACTAATAGAACTAAAGAGCACTTGTTTGTTGACAAAATATAATTTCATCATATAAACATATAACAAAACATGTTTTAATACCATTTTAAGTAATATAAAATTACTTTATGTATATATGTATGTGTACATATGTGTATATATGTATTTGTACATATGTGTATAATTGTGTATGTATGTATGTATTTATGTATGTGTGAGTGTGGGTGGGTGTTATGTGTATATGCATGTGTATATAATCTGTTTATATTTAAAATATATAATAAAGGATGTACTTTCTTTGTATTTGTTAGCATAAGAATACGTCTGGCCATTAAATCACTGTTAAAGAATATGAAAAGATGTACTACAATTAAACTTTTAGATTTTTGTATCTATTTCATACATTAGTACACATGCACTCATTATTAAAGGATTGTACACAGGCACGCACACATACAAAGGCACTTGTGCGCGCATGCACACACACTTGCACGTGCGCCGACCATATGTGTAAACAACCGGCTCACACGCACGTCTGCACGAACCCACGCTCAAACACGCTAGTTTTAGTAAACACGTGTCAGCGCCCGCACATGTACATATATGCGCGCTCAATCACGTACGCTCACACAAATATTTTGAATTGTTTTAGTTTAACACTATGCCTGAAATACATACCTGTATTTAAGTGTATCACTATATTATCACTTTCATTAAACTGAGTTCAGCTTTATTGTTTGAAAGTTAACAAAAAATATTTTTCTTATTTTTAAGATGTAACAGATATTCTTTACTTTTCATCGGATTAAAAAGAAACTATTTTAAAAAAACTTACTTTTGAACAATCAAAAGAGTCGTTACGTAATTCTGTTCCAAATATGTATATATATAATTATTACAATATAGATTAGTTGTAAATAGTATTTAAATCTCGTTCTATTCGATAACCTGTTACAGGATTCAAATTAGTATTAATTAACTTTTTTTGCGGTTTTTCAAATGTTACTAGTCATGATGCAGTTGCAATTGTATGAAAGTGAGCGAGAGTGGTATTTATATTTTTTAACGTGTACGTGTACGTGTTGGTATTACACGTACTAAAATGTTAATATAATGTATATCGTAGCTGATGATTGTATATGATAGCCTTCATCGTGTTTAATGTATCACTGTTTTTTATTTATTCTTTCCTTTTGTTGAGACTTTAGTTTAGATCCCTGTTTTGGTTATCTAGAATTCTTACACTTTGAAAAACTGTTGAACGACAAATAATTCATATTGATAAAGCTCTTACCTTTAGAATTGTATGTAAATTGGTAACGTTAATCCGCTATTCATACTTCACGGCCGGAATATCCCATACAATGTACACAATCCTAGTACATATAACCAATTATAACAAGGTAATCTCGTGATATCCATGCTGAAGTGTACTTCATATTGTTTACAATAGTTCGGTCAAGGGGAAATAACCTTACTATTATTTGATTAGTTGTTGAATGATTAATTTCCCTTTTTGATTAGCTTAAACTGGTGGTGCTTATTGTGTTTTTCGATTGTTTGTTTGTTTGTTTTTTTCCTTATATTTTTTCTCTAAAGATATGCAGATCGTAGAAATTGATATGAGAAATCTGATGTAACACGTCGATTGTTTTCCAACTGTTGCTGTTAAAGCCCAACATGTTAGCAGCATTAGACTTAGACCTATTTTTCCCTTTTCTGTTTTCTTTTAGATTTTACTGTTTTCTATTTCTATCTGTCTATTATGATGCCGGTTTACACTTGGACAGAACAAGTCTAGTTGTTCTTCTGTTGCTGTTCTGTGTTTGCATTATTGTCCATGTATATTAACATGGGTAATGATGTAAGTGCGTACAGAGCAGCAATAGGGTCCTTTTATAACTGTATTCAGAGGGAACAAAAACATAAACGTCTATATATGAGACTACCAATACATACATTTATTAAAGTATTGAAAGTGTTTATTAACTTGATTATTGGTTTATTAGAATGTTTCTTACTTTTTCTTATAGTCTCAAGAACTAATTGCAGCTTCATCCCAAGTCTAGATATGTCTGAACATAAAAGTTATTGTTTCTTATGTCATGTATTAATTTCCGAAGCTATCTTTGTTAACAAACTATACCTGTTGATTGTTATCTATCTCCTTCTACTTTCTGGAGATGTTGAATTAAACCCAGGGCCTGATAACAACCAAAATCAATGTCTATCTATTTTCCATCAAAATATAAAAAGTATTAGGCATAAATTAGACTTGGTTAAAGACTTTTTACTAGATTTTGATGTCTTATGTTTCACCGAGACTCATTTAAGTAATATTATTACAGATGAATCGTTAACTATTCAAGGATATGAAATATACAGAAAAGATAATACTGCACATTCAGGTGGTTATATTGCTTATTATGTTTCATCAAAATTAATATCTGTTAGGTTAAATTTACTTGGAAATTATCTACCCGGGCGTGCAGATTTCAATAAACTAAATGAACTTATATCCAATACTGACTGGTCCTTTCTATCATTAGGTTCCTTACACAATGCCAGTTCAATGTTAACTTCGACTTTTTAAGAGTTTGCTTAACAATGTATGCCTACAACTTCTGTAACAATTCGACCAAAAGATCGGCCCTGATATGACAGTGAAATTCGTCGTTATTCGCGAAAGAGAGACCGCCAAAAAATCAAAATCTATTCGTACTAAAAAGGAATCTGATTGGAACATTTTTAAAAACTTCGCAACAAAGTAAATAACCTAAAGAACATGCAAAGGAATTAATTTTCAACAATTTAGAAACAAATATTTGTTATCTCAATACAAATAATCCGAGGCAATATTGGAAAATGGTAAAAATGTTGATAAAAAATAATAGTGATAAATGTGAAAGCATACCGCCGTTAAAATGTGAAAATGATAATTATGCCTTTTCAGATTTAGAAATAGCAAATTGTTGAAATGATTACTTTGTTTCTATATCAAATATTGATGATTCAGAATCAACCCTTCCTCCTAATGTAAGGAAAACAGATAATTTGATAGAAAATATGATTATAATCGAAGTAGAAATATCGGATATTTTACAGTCTCTAAACACAAATAAAGCCAACGGTCCAGATGAAATAAGTCATAAAATGTTAAAGGAAACAGCAAAATCAGTGTGTAATCCTTTATGTTTATTATTTAGCAGATCCCTAAATGAAGGTATATATCCAGACATATGGAAATCTGCTAATGTAATGCCACTTTTTAAAAAAGGAGATAGAAATTTACCCTCGAATTACAGACCTATTTCTAGTAAAGTGATGGAACGTGTAGTATATAAACATATATATATATAATTACTTACACTTTAACAACCTAATTTATAATAATCAGTCAGGATTCTTAGCGGGCAGATCAACAGTTTATCAGCTTATAGACATGTACAACCAAGTAACATATGGTCTAGATAATAAAATCCCAAATTGCATGATCTTCTGTGATATATCAAAAGCGTTCGATAGGGTGTGTCACAAAGGTCTTTTATTTAAAAGTAAACAATATGGCATTGAAGGAAACTTACGGTCTTGGTTATCTGATTATTTAACTTTAAGAAATCAAAAAGTTTTATCAATTCTAGTTTCTCACAATCAAAGTCTATAAATGCTGGCTCAGTGTTAGGCCCTTTACTTTTCTTAATCTGTGTAAATGATA
Source organism: Mercenaria mercenaria (assembly GCF_021730395.1). Taxonomy (NCBI): domain Eukaryota; kingdom Metazoa; phylum Mollusca; class Bivalvia; order Venerida; family Veneridae; genus Mercenaria; species Mercenaria mercenaria. The sequence continues at coordinate 5,173 of NC_069377.1, read as the reverse complement.
TCGCAAAAAATCTTTTATGTGTTACGCGACTTTTTGCTGACAATAGCTCACTTGCTGTTACCTCAAGCAACATTGAATATATTGAAACTACGTTAAATAACGATCTAAGGCAGATAAATGAGTGGGCAAAACAGTGGTTAGTTCAGTACAATCCCCAAAAAACTGAAGTTCTTTTCCTTAGGGTCCTTTAGAAAACCAGAATTATATTTTAATGACATAAAATTAGATTACATCCAACATCATAAACACCTTGGGTTAACATTAAGGCAGGATTGCAAATGGCACGAACATATAAATAATATTTCTGCATCAGCTTCTAAGGTACTTGGTTCAATGAGGGCACTTAAATTTAGGTTAAAAAGAGTTTCATATTAAACCAAATCTATTTATCTTACATGAGACCTATTTTAGAATATGCATCTGTCGTTTGGGATGGCTGCACTGAATATGAAAAACTTTCACTAGAAAGACTTCAGTATGAAGCTGCAAGAATAGTTACAGGTTTAACCAAATCAGTTTCTATCAATAAACTTCTTGTTGAAATAGGATGGGTGTCGCTTTCTGATAGGAGAAAAATTCAAAAACTAATTACAATTTTTAAAGGACACAATGATTTATTACCAGATTACTTAAATAGAATTTTTCCAAACATTGTTACAGAAAATGTACCGTACAATCTACGTAATAGTGAAGATTATATAACCATTGCTAGGAGAACCCAGATATACTCAAATTCATTTATCCCATCTTCAATTTCCTTGTGGAACAATCTTGAACTTGAAATTCGGAATTCACCATCACTAAGTATTTTCAAAAGTAGATTAAAGAAAAAGTTTCAACCACCGCCGGTTCCTTTTTATTATCTTGTGAGTAAAAGACGTTATTCAGTATATCATGCAAGAATAAGAAACAATTGCAGTAACTTAAATAATGACCTTTTCTTAAATCACCTTCGTGAAAATTCAACATGTCACTGTGGAGCCATATGCGAAGATGCTGAGCATTACTTTTTTCAATGTCCAACTTTTAGCGAACAACGCATAAATCTATTTAGGTTGACACGACGTTTTCATCCTTTGAACTTGGACTGTTTGTTATTGGGAAAACATGTGCTGTTACCTGCGGAAAATGAAGAACTATTCATCGAAGTTCAAAATTATATAAAACAAACTAATCGTTTTGAATAGTGATTGGATGTGTATCATTAATAGTCCTTAATTACATCCCTCGTGACTCTAAAACTCGTTTTAATCCTTATGGAGACTGGCATCAACTTCTTCAATCTGTCCGAGCTATTTTCGTCTTTCTTATAAGGTCTTTAAAAAATGTTTCTCATTTACATTGTATTTTGCTCCTTTAGGCTATGACTGTCAGCCGATCAACTTTTATATGTTTTTTGTTAGGGGAGGGCATTCATTAATGTTGCAAGAACTTGTTGCCCAACCCTTTTTGCTTTACTTCTTTATGCTGTGTATATGTTCTGTTATTGTAAATATGTATAGAGCAAATAAAATATGATTAAACTAATACAATGCTTGTTTAGAACTTTCAACTTCCCTTATGTTAAGGACAAGTTTTGCGCACATGCTTTGAATACGTTGCATCTTACGCACCTCACTGTTAGCTACACCATACAGTATGACATTGCAGTAATCCAGATGTGAATTAACTAGAGATAAAATCAAAATTTCAGTGGCTGTTTTGTTGAATATTTACGGATGTTCTTAATTCGTAGGTAATTCAACATGGCTGTACGACATTTGGGATTTATATGATCTTTAAAGTTCAAGGTTTCGTCAAGAAATGCATCGAATAGTGCTTTTACGTTTGATATCATTTTGTAAAACATTTGTTCAATTGAGGTCATGATAAATTCAGTTTTCGAAGTGTTCATTTTCAGTCCAGTCATTGATTATAAGTGCGCACCGTTCAAGATCTCCGATCGCTTGTGATTCTACGGAAACAGATGTGGGCCAAAGTAACCACATTAGGCGTTTTTCCAATATTGCATATTTTGCACGTGCAGGGCATGAGCGCCAACATGCACATATTCGTTACATTTTTGGCATTACTGAAGAAAGTCCTACTGGAAAATAACATATCATGGTGAAAATGACAAGAGCAACGCGATCGAGCTGTCGGAATGTTGTTAGCCGGGACACGTTTACGACATGTGGGTAAATTGTTTTGCAATTTCAAAAGAATTTTGATATAATTTGTTTGTAGCTGTTACTTTGATGGTTATTTCCATTTACAACCTTATTTCCGTTTACAAGAACCTTCAGTCGTTGACTATCTACCATCCGAGCTTTTTTGGCGAAATTGAACCACAGTAATTGAAGTAACTGATTTGGAATTTTGTTGTAAAATACCGACAGCTCGGGTGCGTTGCTCTTTTGTCAATTTCACCATGATATGTATTTTTGTAGCAGGACATTCGTCAGTAATACCAAAAGTGTTTATTAACACGTGCATATTGGTGCATATGCCCTGCACGTGTAAAATATTTTATATTGATCAAAACGCCTAATGCGGTTACTTTGGCCGTGAGTAGGCCAAAAATAAATCAATAATTAGCTGAAGTACCTATTCAAATGTCGGTATGTGAAATTTCGTGTAAATACATGCATTATTAATAAAATAGTAATGCAATGTAAACTGACCGATTAGGAATTTTGTTGAGTGTACATCAATTTAAAAATAATCATGACATCTAAACCATTTAATAGTACTGATCAAGCGCTTTCTAAAATATATTATAAGTACCTACGGTGTTCCGTTAGGGCCAGCACCTGCTCCCCATGAACGCGAAGCGCGAACGTACGATGGCACTGTTGCGAAGCGCGACAGTATGGTGACAGTCCATCGTACTGTCGCGCTTCACCATCGCACTGTCGCGCTTTGCCATCGTACTGTCGTGCTTCACCATCGTAGTGTCACCATCGTAGTGTCACCATCGTACTGTAGCAGTTCACCATCGTAGTGCCACCAACGTACTGTCATGCTCCGCCATCGCACCTTCGTGCTTCACTATTGTAATGTCGCCTTCCTGTCAAGCTTGCGCAAAATTTACTTTATCGGCATGACGTCAGACGGAGGTTTTAAATCAGGAATTCACGGTACTGAGAAAAATATGATAATACTAATTCATAAGGGTCATATATTAATTGGTACCATAATTATGGACCATATAGTTTTAACAACATCCTTATCTCCCTGATACATTTCATTTCATATCTATATACAGTATTTTTGATACTGAGAAAATATAGATTTGTTATATGTGCGAAAATTAGTTACATTATATCGAGTAAAATGTGGGGAAAAACAATAAAATATTTAGGAGTTAAGTAATAGATATAGCGAAGGAAAACAATAATAATGTAGGGATAACACATGTTTTTCTGTGTTATAACATCTGCAGAATCCCGAGGAATTGGTTGTTACCCGAGCCCGGTTGGGCGAGGGTACCAACGATTCCCGATGGATTCTGAAGATGTTATAACAAAAAAGAACATGAGTTAACGCTATTCTCGCATAAAGTTCGTAGGGTTATGGTTAGGGTTAGGGAGTGGGTTTACTAGGGTTAGGGTTAGGGTTAGGGTTAGGGTTAGGGTTAGGGTTAGGGTTAGGGTTAGGGTTAGGGACAGTGCATCTGCTTAAGCTTTTAACAATGGTGACTTTAATGCTTATTTTCAGAATGGGGCGCACATAGTTCATTTGTGGCTCTGGTATGTCCTACAGGGGCTCTGAAAATGCTAGGAAACTGCTGTATAGTGGCTCTGACTTGACGACAATGGCCCCGTGCGTAACTCCTGTCCCATATAAAGGAAAGGACTTGAGGAGACCTTTCTAACTACCCGGTGCAGCCGTGTCCGATGTCCGCTTCACGCCTGGTGGCTAATTACGTTGTTTATCAGAGACGGTTGGACGCCGTGTGAACACCAGTCGAACGGCTGTAGCGCTGCGGTCAGTCCGCAGTCACCAATTATGTCTGCAACAGACTGTTGAACTCCGTATGAATAGCCAGTTGTACTTGTTTGTCGGTGTTAAAGCGGGCCCTTAGCCGAGACGACCAATGCCTAAAACAAAGGCATAGAATAGTATGCTATCACAAAGAAATAAGCGACAAACTGATAAAAATGCGCTGTAAATACGGCTAAAATAGCTATTTTCGACCTTCCGAATGGCAAGGGGCTCTAAGTTCTGTACTTCTGTTAACACACACAGGAGATCATGCGCTGTTTGGGTATAATTGTTTAGCTTAGTCCCCATTACTACAAAAGCATGTGTTTAAAAGTATGCTTTCACAAACAAATAGTCGGCAATAAAGTAAAATGCGCTGTAATTAAGGCGAAAATCGCTATGTTCGCCCCTTTCGGAAGGCAAGGGGCTGTAATTTCTGTTCTCCAGTTATCGCAAGCGATGAATATCTGACTGTTCAGGATATAGTTCTTTAGCTAAGACCCAAACCTACAAAAACCGGTATAGAATAGTATGCTGTCACAAAGAAATAAGCGAGAATCGGATAAAAATGCGCTGTAAATAAGGCTAAAGTCGCTATGTTCGCACTTTCGGAAGGCAAGGGGCTGTAATTTCTGTTCTCCAGTTCATACAAGCAATGAATATCTGACTGTTCGGGACATGGTTCTTTAGCAGAGAGCCATACCTACAAAAAGGTATAGAATAGTATGCTGTCACAAGAAATAAGCGAGAATCGGATAAAATGCGCTGTAAATAAGGCTAAAATCGCTATGTTCGCACTTTCGGAAGGCAAGGGGACTGTAATTTCTGTTTCCGTTAATACAAGCAATGAATATCGACTGTTCGGGTATGGCTCTTTAGCAGAGAGCCATACCTACAAAAAACAGTATAGAATAGTATGCTATCACAAAGAAATAAGCGAGAATCGGATAAAAATGCGCTGTAAATAAGGCTTAAATCGCTATGTTTGCACTTTCGGAAGGCAAGGGGCTGTAATTTCTGTTCTCCAGTTATCGCAAGCAATGAATCTGACTGTTCGGGATATAGTTCTTTAGCTAAGACCCAAACCTACAAAAACAGGTATAGAATAGTATGCTGTCCCAAGAAATAAGCGAGAATCGGAATAAAAATGCACTGTAAATAAGGCTAAAATCGCTGTGTTCGCACTTTTTAAAGGAAGGGGGCTGTA